>NW_018164816.1:51797-115998 GCF_001263595.1 Phalaenopsis equestris
ACTGTAGTGCTGGCGCCGGGCCCAGCCGTTACTGGCGGCGAAGCTGGTGATTCCGGCGAGTTGCAGTCGTGGACGAAACGGGAGAGCCACTCGAGGTTTGTTGCTTCGTTCTCTTCCTGCATAGAATAGTTAGCGGAGGGGAAAAGAAAAAAGAAAAATCGCTCATTTAGTATCAGAAAGCAGTGACACAACTCACAGGTAGCCTGATTTCGGAGAGAAGAACAGATTCGTTCTTCTCCAATGGGATAAAAGACGCTTTTTTTGTATCTTCTTCTTTTTCCTCCACCTTGTTTTCTTGTTCAGGCATCCCCCTGAGGTCAAGGAGTTCGTCGACCATTAATTCCTCCTGTAGCAAGAAGACGGAATGTTTTCAACTAGCTGTGAATCGAAATGGGGAAAATACTCCAACTTTCCCCTGTTTTCCACCGTAAAAAGGAATTTTTAGCAGTTTTTTGTTAAGTGTTTACCTGAGAAGGAAGAAGGCTGGCCGGCGGAAACATGGAGGAGGAAGATGGAGGAGGGGATGGCAGAGGGAAGGGGTAAAAGGTGAGATTGTAGTGGAGCATTGGATCGAAGAGTGTGTGGACAAAGCAAATGCTTTGTTTCCGCTGCGTTCCTTTTCACCACTTCGATTTTGGAAATTTGGCAGGGTGTTTTTTTTATTATGGCTGATATTCGTCACTATGTTGTTGCCCTTTGGCCATTGTCCCATCTTTTTCCATGGCTAGTGAGTCGATGGACACCATTTGATTCTTTGGAAAGAACGATTTTGAAAATTATTTAATGGGGGGATTTACAAATTACATGGATCTCACACACAATTTTTATTTGCATATCTAATGTTTAAATTTATATTTATTATATTCCACTAATGTGTAAATACTGTCAAAATTATATTTATGAAAATTTGTATTGTATTTTAAATTTATTATATTCCATGATGTAATCCAACAGAAATAGAAAAATAATTGGTCAAGTAACAACTCTAGTATTCATATCTTTAATGACTTGGATATAAGGCATATCAACACCTTTCTTCTCAAGAACCCACCAAAGGTTATGTCGTGGAACCTTATTGTAAGCTTTTTCTAAATCAATAAAAATCAAATGTAGATCCTCCTTATTATCTCTGAACTTCTCCATCAAACCTCTCAATAAATTTATAGCTTCCATAGTAGACCTACCCGACATAAATCCAAATTAATTATGAGAAATCTTTGTAATACGTCTTAACCTATCTTTAATTACCCTTTACCATAATTTTAAAGTATGGCGCATCAACTTAATTCCTCTATAATTTGCACGCTCTTGTGCATCCCCTTCATTCTTAAAAATGAGGACCAAAATACTCTTCCTCTACCGCTTAGGCATCTTTTTAGTTTTTAAAATAATATTAAAGAGCTTAGTAAACCAAGAAACTTCCAAATCTCTTAAAAATTTTCAGACTTCAATTGGGATATCATCAGGTTTTACAGACTTTCCACCCTTAGTTTTCTTTAAAGCCTCCTCAACTTCTTTTTTACTAATGCGACAGTAAAAATGAAACGTTTTATTATTATTAAGGATATTAAGATCACTAAGGTCCATCGTATTTTCAGAAATTTCATTAAAAAGTTTATCAAAATAACTTACCCACTTATGTTGAATCTTTTTCTAAGAAAAACATTTTTTTTTTTATTTTAATCTTTAATACACTTTACTTGAGTTAAATCTTTACTTTTCCTTTCTCTTTGTTTGGCTAGTTCATGCATATATTTTTCACCCTCCTTAGTATCTAATTTGTTATAAAGATCACTAAAGGTGGAATTTTTAGCATCACAAATTTTTCTTTTAGACTCCCTATGGGCCGTTTGATATTTTTCCCAGTTCTCTAAGCTTTTACATTTAAACCAATTTTTATAACATATCTTCTAATATTTTATCTTTTCTTTCACATTATTATTCCACCACCAACTATTATTATTTATAAAAACTTTTTCTTTTGATTCTCCAAGTACATATTTTGCTACTTGTTTAATAGTATTTGTTACTTTATCTCACATAGTATTTGCTTCTTCATGAACATCTCAAATTTTGAAATCTTGAATTTTTCTCATAAAAATAGTTTTATTTGTCTTTTAGGTTCCCCTATCTAATTCTACGATGATGAGTCCTAATATTCTTTATTTTACAACTTTTCATATTAAAATCTAGAACTAATAATCAATGTTGGGTACTTAAATATTCACTTGGAATGACCTTACAATCTTCACAATCTTGATGATCTCTTCTTCTCATAAGTAATTAATCAATTTGTGTTTTATTAGATCAATTTTTATAAGTAATAA
The DNA here is from genome assembly GCF_001263595.1 of Phalaenopsis equestris. Classification (NCBI taxonomy): domain Eukaryota; kingdom Viridiplantae; phylum Streptophyta; class Magnoliopsida; order Asparagales; family Orchidaceae; genus Phalaenopsis; species Phalaenopsis equestris. The sequence continues at coordinate 54,125 of NW_018164816.1, forward strand.
GATGTTCATCTCTTTTCTTGAATAAAATATTAGTAATAACAAAATCATACGATAAAACAAAATCAAATGGCTTTGCCTCTTCTTCATTATTCACTCCAAAGCCGTAGTCACCCACCATGAATATTTCTGAAATGTAGCCACCATGAATATTTCTGAAATCTTCTACCACTGTACCGACATGCTCATTTAAATCTCCTCCAATAAAAATTGTTTCTTCAAGGGTTATCATTTGTATTAAATCTTCCAAGTCATTCTAGAATTTATCTTTAGACCCTATATCTAAACCTACTTGAGGAGCATAAGAAATTATAATATTAAAAATCTTAGTATCAATAATAATCTTAAGGATTATAATTCTTTCTCCAACTCTATTAATTGTTACAACATTATCTTTCAAATTCAACATTATCTTTCAAATTCTTATATTCAAATTCTTATATATAATTACACTTACACCATTTCTAGTGTGACTCTTCCCAGAAGTCCAAAGTTTAAAACCTAAGTAATTAATCTCTTTAGCATTTTCTCCAACTCATTTAGTTTCTTGAATACATAAGATATTAATATTTATATGCATCATAATATCAACTAAATCTATTAATTTACTATGGAGAGTACCTATATTCCAAGTTCCTATCGTAATATTAGTTTCATTAATTTCATGGACTAACTTCTTTACCCTCATCCGTCCGTAATGTGGGAACTCATGCTTATTTGACACTACACACGGACACTGGTGTAGTGGTCCTTGCACACTTTTTCACTGTATCCAAGTCATACAATATGTCACTTTCAGATATGCTTAGCACTTACACAATGTTGAAAAGGATTCATGTTATGATTTTGTTTCGACAAGTTTTACACTGGTTATCGACTACCTAACGCAAGCCTCCAACATCCGGGCTTGAGACATCTTTATAAAAATTGCCATGATTCAATTTGATTAAAATTAGGCCATAATATCGAAATCCATTTTTTCCTTTTTTCATCTTAAAATTTCTTTATAGTATAAAAGGTTTTCTTAATCTTCAAATTGATGCCATATATAATTTATTCCTAGTCATATATATTATTTATTATTTTAATTTATTTATTGATTTATTACTTTTATTATAAACATCTATAATACATCAAATTTATGTCCAAATGTCTCCAGAGCTGGATTCAGCTTGAGCTAGTTCAACACAAAATGAGGGGACGAAAATAAGAAAGTTCCTAGGAGTCATTTCCTGGCGCCTAGGTGCCAAAACCACACTAGGGAGATAGAGAGGGCAACGTTTAGGCGCCATAACTGTCCGGAGCAGTTTTTCTGAGAGTTATTTAGTGGTTCGGGGTGATGGAAAGAGGGTTTTTCTGCCATTTGGGGACTTGGGGACGAAGTTCCAAGGTCTGGAACTCCCCAAGGACTTTAGGAAATCCATATTAGGAATATGATTTTACTAATATAGAGAGATTTGTAAGGAAATTTTAGAGCATTTGTAAGGGATTGTATCAACAAGTGCAAGGAGCAATATATAACTTTAGTGGAAGGATCTCAAAAAAATTAAAGCTAAGTATTGTATGTTTTAATTGCATTGTAATCTAGTAAACACGTATTTGGTGAACTTGTTTTGCTAAGTAAAGTTTGTTTGATTGTCCTGTGATCATTTAAATCACATATTTAGTTTAAATTGCTTTGTTTTATGAAATCTTCTATTTAATCTATTATACGTTGTAAGTAGAAACCTTGTGCTTTTCTTTTGTGATGATTTGGTAGTAAGTATAGGGTGTTGAAGTTTAAGAATAAATCTTAATTTTATATGTGATGAATATTCTCCTAAACTTAATTTACATATCTTACTGTTCATAAGATTTGTTAAAACTTGTTGTGACCCACTTGACTTGACTGTGAGCGGTAGCGAATCAACATGAGAATGTTCACATTATCATTTAACTATGAAACGTAGTAGTTAGGTAGCTGTGCAAAGTTAATGAGATAAGTATTCTGGGAGGTTCAAATTAGAGCTTTGTTGGTGACAGGCGGGGCATACAGTGATGGGAAGCCTATATGTGGCACCAACTGACATCATTGTCAAAAGTAAATAACTAATTAGTGAACTAATCGTATATATAACTCGGGAGAGGATAGAAAAACGTATGCTCCTTTTGTCACTACTTTATTTACACTCTTAAATTTCAAGCCTACAACGTGCTTAATTATTCACAAGAGAAAATTACTTTTTATCAATCTTGAATTTCACCTTACCTTATTGATTGCCTAGATAAGTTTTAACATAGGATTAAAATTGTAACTTAGGAGTAGTGATAGTAAAACCATTTTTATCGACACTCCAAACTATGACTTTATAGCTAGAACTTCACCTGGAGTGATTTCTTTCGCGGTTCCTTGTGGGATCGATACTCGGGATAAAAGAAAGTTCTATATTACTTGAACGATGTGTGCACCTGCATTAATACTTGGTGAATGGTGATAGGGAGTGGAAAAGTAAGTAATTAAATTTTATAAAATATACTTTAAAATTATAATATTTGAACTCTCAAATCACTAGGTATACCATAGAGAAAATAGCGGTCAATCACCTTGTCAAAATACATGTTGTATTGATCAAAGCTTCTTGCTTACCATATCTAAACAAGATACGTTGAGACCTACAATAACATTTTCAGTGAGGTTACTTTGCTAGGTAACTGATAAAAGTACCTTATAATGGTTATGTTGGTGCATCTCTCAACCATTTCAATATGGACTCAACTAAATGCGGAAGTGCAACTCTACAAGTTATCCTACTCTTTTGCATTACGTTAACAATTAAGTTTTTATGGTGAGGTTTTATTTAACTATCAATAGCACCATCTCCACTGAAGCAAGCTTTTCAATTTTATTTTCCCCATTTTGGTATATTTTTCTCAGTGTTTGTTTTAGTTATTTTCCTTTTGGGTCTAGATACTTATTCCATGTTATTATTTTTGTTTTGATTTGGTTTGTTTTTTTATTTTTAGTCTAGTTGTATTAGTGAACTTTTCAATATTAATAAAATTTACATTTTCTATTTCTTTTTCTTGTAAGTTTCTCTTTGAGAATACAAAACAAGTTTATTTTATTTCATCATGCCCTACGTTGATGGGGCATCCGAATTTGGGACGTGACTTGTCTTATTATTATTTCTTCTTGCTAAAGCACTATCATCTTATTACTAAACTCATGACTCTCTTCTTTTCCAAGTATGGCTTGTCTCAAGACACTCTTTTCTTCCACATATCAAATGGGTGTAATGTTTGACATTGGGAGTAGAACATCAATAGCTTTTAGTCAACTATGAAATTGAGCAACATTGGTTATTAGGCGCCCACTGAAACCTTGAATAGTGACATGCTAATCTTTTTCTCTAGAAGTTATTTTTTCAAAAGTCTCTATGATTCAAGAGAGTGTATATTTTATGAAATTCAAAAGAAAAATTATTATTTTAGATTTAGAGTGCAATAATTTAATCACTATCTTGAATTTTCTTGAAATATTTTTGCTCTAATTAACTAGAGATGAAAGAGATTGTACTTTTTTTGAATAAGAAATAAATAAATAAATAAATAAATATTCTTGCCTTGGCCAAGGTTAGGTCACTTAACCAATCAAAAGCTAGTTTTAGTACACAAAATCCCTAATTAATAAAAAGAAGGAAATATGATATAAAGCAAGAGAAAATATAATAAACTCAATGTGCATCATATTTAAAAAAAACACCTTTTTTTATGTTTGAAATAAAGCATAATGTTATTTTAAGCATGTTTTGCTTCATCTTTTGTTGATTTATCATGTCCTTACATCTTTCATGTATATATATAGTTTTAAGAGCTAAGGAATATGGGTAATAAATCAAACTCAATACCTTATGAACCACTAATAGACAAACGACTTTGTAATATTTTTCACAATGAGAATGAAACATATGATTTATATCATAGTTATGCACATCAAAATGGATTTAGTGTTTGGAAGGACAATATTAGTTATAGATCAAACTTCAAGAATATAAAAACAAAAAAAATTATGTGCTAAAGTTGGTTTTAGAAAGCAGCCTGCTCATAATAAAGCAGTGAAGTTTAATAAATCAATCATCACGAGTGGTTGTTCAACCATGATCCGAAATGAGGTTGATGTTGATGGTAATTTGAAGATTAAAAAACTTATAAAAATTCATAATCAATCTTTAGCAATATCAAGTTATCACCATCTTTTGAGATCCAATTAGAGCATTAATAAAATGAAAGGAGATGTACTTAAGTCGACGGAAAAAACAAAAAAAATTGAGTTATTGTGCTTTCAATTTTCTTCCTACTGAGGTTGGTGGAGTAGAGAATGTAGTATTTTTAAAAAGGAAAGAATTTAATTTTATTTAAAAATATATAAGAGTAATGATTGAAAATGAAGACACTAATACTTTAGAATAATTGTTCGCAAAAAGACAGGCTACAGATAGTATATTTGCATGAGAAATCTAGAATGATGAGTCATGTAGGCTGCTTATCATACATTATGTCCGTGGAATATATTTAAAAATATTCATTTGAATGCTAATTGCTTCAACATTAATAAAGCAGTCCAGAGTTTATTTTATACATACATGAATAAACGTGATTCAAATTAGGAGTTTGGGTAAGTTTGGGTTGATATTCTAGAAATAGAGAACCTCCAAGATAATGTTTTGCTAAATGAGTTGTATTAAAATTAGAAACTAGATGTCAACAACATTTAATAAAGATTCATTTTTTGTGAGAAGTGTATTCACACAACGTAGTGAGTCTACAAACAATGTATGTCTTGACATATCCTAGCCAAAAAGTTAAATCATCGATTTTTTTTGGGATTGGAGAAGGAGAGATCTACTAATCACATAAAAATCATTACAAAGCTAGCCACTATTTCATGCAAGTATACGTCTAAACTAGAAAACAGTTTGCAAGCGTACCAAGTATTATTCCCACAGGGGTGATTCTACATTTTACTAGCTATCAAATCTAATTTAGTGTGATTAGAAAAACAGAAAAAAGGAAAATCCTAATTCTAACAGAGTTGACAGAGAACATAAGTAACATGAAGCGGGAGTTACAATTCTTAGGTTTCTTCAAGAATGTTAAGGATGGTGCCTCTATGATTCATGTGTAGTTCCTAACTATATTTTTCTAACTATTTCTTGCACATGATTGTTTTCAACTAGGTGCGATGTTTCTTCTTAAGTCGATGCCAAGGTCAAAAGAAGAATTGAAAACCCATAAAGTTAAATTTTGCTTAAACATATATCTTTTCCTAGTGTTTCTCTGATTCCCTTTTCTTGGTTGCAACAACCTAATTAAAGAATACCTATTCTAACAAGATTTTGTAGTTAAGACAATCATTCCACTACGCAACGAGCAAAAGCCATATACCTCAAAAGGTTTTAACATCCTAACTGGCCAGATTAATAGTAATTGAAGGCGAAAGGGTTAATCAAAAATGTTGAAATTAAAAGCATACAAAACATACCATGAGAAATATGTGGAGAAAAATATAATCAGAAAACTAACCATGAATCATAGAGGCACGAAAAAATGAAATTTTAGCTACTCATATCAAGAGAGAAAATCAAATAAAAATACATGGAAAACAAGTCTTCAAGCCACATGTTTATAAAATAAAAAATGATTACTCATTGGTTTGTGAATCTTCACTCTTGCAAAATAAGAAGATAATGTTCTCTTTATTCTCCTAAGAAGAACAACAGAGCACTCTCAAGACTTTCCAAACTCTAGCCTCTAGCCTCTAAAAAATCTCACAGATCCCCTTCAACTCAAGCCCTGACTTGCTTTTACAGCCCCTATTCAAATTATGTCCAAATTCAGTTGAATCAAATCTTTCCATTCACAGCAAATGTTGGCATCACTTTTGATGTCACATGTGTGGGATGTCCACTCAAATATTATGGGACTATGTTCAGTCCCTCATAGTCAAAGACATCCATTCAGACCTCCTGGTGCATGCCTCAAGCACGAAATCTGGATCAGAACTGATTCAACTTTGCCCAGGAAAAGTTCACCGTTGAGTGACAAATAATCCAAATATGAGTTATACTTAATGACCATTTTAATGTTTAATGACCATATTCCATCTATTTAGTGCCTCCCACGATTCAAACGAGCTAAAAAAATGCTTCGATCTTCACTTCAAATGCGAGGGTCCGACATGACCATGCCTAGAATAGACAGGGCCACTCCCTATCCTTGGCGTGACCACTTCCAAAATGGGTATGGTCATGGTTACCCTTGGCTTGACCATGCCCGAAATAGGCATGTTCGCTCCCCTCTTGGTTTAAGTAACATCATAAGTTGTATGCCTTTAACCTAGCATGACCACACCGCCAAACAGAGAGTTCGATGTAATTACACGGCTCTCAGGTGTGACCACGCTTAAACCTTGATTGTAACACTTTTGAAGTGGTGTGGCCAAACCGAAACCCTGGTGTGACCAAGACAATTCATCTTGTTTGCGCATTTCACGTTGTTGATCCCCAAAAATCCATCATTAATCATTGTATAAAGGATATTTTTATATGGTTCTTTTGTTATTTCTGAAAGAAGGCCAAAGGATGAAAGGGTTATGCCATTTTTAGATGTATTTATGTTGGAGGAGTGGCTAGGCGACTTCAGTCCAATTGAACATGCAGAAGAGGTATGACTAAGCAGAGGAGAAATCATGAGAGGATGATTACCACTTTTTAGTCTCATAGAGTTGGGAAGGAGCTTTTGGAGAGAACTATGAGGATTTTGAAGATTTCCTGAGTGAAAATTTCAAATTTCTTCTTCTTTCTCTTCGTCTTCCCTATTTTCTTCTTCTTCCTCATAGTTTTCTTCATCGCTTATCTAATTTGCTGAAAAAAACAAAGGATTGTAAGTATTTTTTTAGAGCTTTATTGAAATTCTGCTTGTGAAGGAGAGCTTCGTCCATCGTCAGGGAAGAAGCAAAACCATCGTCATCCTCACACAGTAGGATCTTGGAGCAAGTCGAGAGCATGCTACTCCAGCTGTCATGAATGCGTAATGTCTTCAATCCCTTGCAATTTTTATTCCTAGCAAGCCCTTTAAGTCTAGTTGATAGAGATTTAAGGCTAGAATTTTGTGACTAGAGAAAACCACAAAGTTAGGGAGCTTTTTGTTGATTTTTCCCCTATGAATCCGAAATATTTTCCCCTAAACCATAGCACATCATCCTAATTAACCAAGAACATCATTCCTCTGCGAATGAACTGAAGCTACCTTGATCGAGAGAATAAGGAAATTTCTTTGATCCCCATTCGTTATATCATGAAGGCTATGTCTGTGAGGGAAGTCTTCATTCCTCGTGAAGATTTCTTTTTTGCGAAAAATCTCCTTTGCATTTTGTTGAATAATTAGAGGTAGCCCCTCTGTTATGTTGTGTAACAGATGGTATCTATGGAATTCATCTCCACACAAGATCCCATGTGACATTGCTAGAAGTGTCTCGATTTGTCGTTGAAATGTGATTGTGTGCATTTACATGTCTGCATATAGTTTTTTTTTTTCTTGAATATGCATAAAAATGATTAATTTTGCATGCTCCATGGCCCGATCGCCCGCTTTAGGCTAACTTGATCAGCCGCTCGGTGTCGTTCGATCAGATCGGATGTCCCTCGTCGGATGCCTTGATAGGTCAACCAATATCATTCGGCTCGGATACTATTTTCAACTCGGTTTGACTGGTTGTTCGGTATCACCTGACTCGATTGTTTGTCCCTCATCAAATGACTTGATCGGCCGACTGATATCTGTCAGCTCGGTCATATACCTTTGGTTGACCAATTTGCGGTTGCTTTTGCACTCAACTTTTGATGTCACTACATCAGATTATGTTCTTATATCTACTAGTAGTGTTAATGTAGCAGCTTCATTTGAACCTTTTATAACTGATTCTATTAAAAGTAATGAAAAGAGAAATATTTTATCTTATTATTCTTCTTCTTTGAATAAAAGCAATATTGATGCTTCTTTTGCTGATCGAGGGAATTCCAGGGTAAACTCCCATCGACACTCACCTTACTTGTTTAAAAATAAGTATTTGAGGAAGGACTATCATTTGATCTTGTCCGAGAGATTGTGGTTCTGAAAGGCTCTAGTCACTTTAACTCTTTAGACTTTTGTTCCAGTTTTTGCGGCTATTAGATAATCGCGAAGGGATTTCTCCCATTAGTTGATTGTGCCTTGGAGTCTCCTTGGGTTTACCACATGGTAGAGCCCGAGATCGATCCTGAGGAAGACTTATCTGGAGAGCTTTCCGATATGCCAAAGGATCTCCTCGATGAGGATGAACTCTTGTGTGAGGAGTTGCATGATTTTGAGATTGCTGCCCATCATGTCATAACAGTGACAACACGAGCTCAGAGCTCCAACAATTATAATAAGGCTTTTGATCCCATTGAGCTTGACTACCGGGAGCTTGTTGAGCCTCAAGATGGCATTACGGTTGATCAAGGACATCAATACAAGGGTGAGACTACGCTCTTCTTGTTGTCCATATAGCGGGCAAGGTGAGAGAGTAGAGTTTGACTTAATTTCTCACCCTACACAGGGTGAGGCACGACCAACCGCTCCGGTTGCACCTTATGCACCTACTAGGCATGTTTATGCCACTTCTTCTGATATTGCTCAACATGAGAATATCACTTTTGATTTGCACCTACAAGCCTTAGTGGACGCTAAGGTTAAAGCTGCTTTACCAGCCCAACAGTGCAAGGCTATCGTAAGGAAGGGTAGAACCTATCTAAAAAATTATGAGTACATTTCTTACCCTCTAGGATTCATCCTCCCTCACTTTAAGGGTACGGCATGGAAGGTAACCCCCGACAGTACATTGCTCGACTTCGAGCACTCTATTGTAATAGTGGTAATACTAATGCATTGCTTCTCTGCCTTTTGTGACCAGCTTGTTTGAGTATGTGTTTGAATGGTACATTGATATGCCTTATGGCACCTTCAGGAGATTCTTCAAGTTGGAAGATGCTTTCATTAAGCGCTTCGTTGGGGCACGTCACCAGGTCAACATACGTGATCTAATGCTAACCTGTCATAAGTCAAACAGGCTCATGCTAGATTTCGTTATCTGATGGTGGAACTTGAGTATGAAATGTGAGCCTCTCCTCTGGGAGCAGCATGTCATCATACTTCTCATGGGAAAAATTAAAGGCTCTTACTTTGTGTTATTGAAGATGACTTTGATTAAGTCTTTTGAGGTTCTGATAGAGAAGGTGGCCAGCTTACAAGATATAGCAGGCGCCTTAGTTTTAGAAGTTATTATAAGACCAAAGTTAAGAAGCCCCTTTCATTGGTTCCTTCGAGGAGAGTTGAGAAGAGTTTGGCTTTAACGGCATCTGATAGGGAGTAGAACAAGCCTATCATGTCTACCGAGCAAGCTCTCCTGTCTTTCCAGAAATGGGAACTCCATCCGCTTGAGCAAAAGAAATCAAAAGTGTAGTCTTTCGAAAATGACTGCCTCAGAAAAATGCTCATCAATCAATGAGCATCCAATGAGCATCTTGGAATTCCTCTTCTAGAGGAAAAACAAAAAAAGTAACTGGACTTTCATTCGTATTGCGGAGGGACTAAAATAATATAAAATAAATGATTAATTAGCGCATGCAGCTCCCACCGCATAATAAGCCCCATGATGTGGAGAAGTTCAAGGAGCCCAACTATTACCCCTACCATAGGTATTTGGGGCATGTGCTTGAAGATTATTATCCCTTCAAGGATTAGCTCAAGACGCGCTGTAAGACCGAAGAGATAGAGATACTAGAGCAAAACTTGGAGAAGCCTCTTAGATGAGGATCAGCCAAAGTTATTGCGGCCACTCCAACCATGTTTTGCATGGATGTTATTGTTGATGTATCTTATCTTTATTCTTACGTTAATGTATGCTCGGGTAAGGGACGTGGGATTCCCTCTGATGTAGCTTATACTCTTTATGAATTAGTAGAAGAAGATATTTCTTCTTACTCTTCTACGTCTCACATTTTTATGATTAGTTCATGTGAGTCTGATGTGTATGATAATGATGATGATGATGATGAGAGAGAGAAACAATGTCCGTTAGTGCTCTCCTTCAGTAGCACATACCGCATATGTGACGATCTAAGTGATTCCTCATATGACTAATGCAAGTCACCCTCTCATGAGAGCCTGATTTATGTGACTCTAGCTAAATGTTCCACTAGGGATGATCCTTCGAGGTCTCTTAGCAAGAATGTTCAAGAAGTTTGTTGAGATGAGGCAAAGCTCTTCCTCTAAGGATGGCCAAGCCCATGCCAAAAAAGAAGGGGAAGATATCATCACCCAAGAGGTAGATGATCAACCCGAGGCTCCTGATAAAGGAACTAAATAACCTTTGAATATGAGTGATTATAATGTGTTAGCATATCTCAAAAGGTTTCCAGTTGTTTTGAGCATCTTTAATGTGCTTCTTCTTTCCTCTAAGCTTATGGAAACTTTCGTGAAGGCTCTTTTAGAGCCAGAAGTCTTTAATGTTTATTATGCTCAAGAGAGGATGAAGGAGGTGGTTACACCACCGGACGTAGTTGTCATTACCTTTTCTGATGATGATTTAATTTTAGGCACTACGGACCACAACCATCCATTATACATGACAATCATGATATACGAAACTCCATTAAATTGTATATTAGTTGATCTTGGTGCTTTTATTAATATCATTAGCGTCCTTACTCTCGAGTTACTCTCCTAAATATGAGGAGATTGTGCTCGGATAGGATCATGCTTAATGGCTTCAATGAAAAGGGTCAAAAGACCTTAGGCTCTATTACATTACCTCTCCAAATTGTAGAGTTCAAGAGCGAAGCCAAATTTTATGTGATCGAGGAAACACGTCATTTAGAGCTTTGCGCGAACATTCGTGGATCCATGAGTATGAGATGAGCCTTTAACCCTACATTAATGTATTATATACATGCGTGGAAGGGAAGAATTTTCCATCTCTAGAGTTATTCAACTTTTTTTATCATTGAGGTAGGAGTATATGATGATGTTGAGTATTATGTACCATCTAAGAAGGCATCTCTTCTAACCTAAATCGTAGGATGTCCACAGACCCCTCCCCTTTATAGTTCTCTCCTAGCATATGGCATGGAAGCAATGAAGCATAAGGAAAGGTACCTTGCCACTATGACATCAAAGCAATAGCCTAGGCTCCCTACTTTGTCATTAGTTATGACAAATATCGAGACTATATCAGACTCTGAGGCTTAAGTCTAACGAGGAGCATTTTATTTTACAAAATTGATTCTCATGTAACAAACAATGATGCAATGCTTTTGAATGATGAGATCAAGAGTCAAAGAGTTATTCCTCTTTCTTATTATCACTCTCATCTTATTGTTAAAATGCTTGATAATGGGTTATTGCTCGAGAAATGGTCTGGAATGTGTGAGGCTATGACAGAATAGACCATCTAAGAAAAGGTATGGTTTGGGAAATGTGAAAAACCCTAACAAAACCAAGCTCCCTAAAGCCTCATGCAGGATGATTTATGTGTTGGAAGACATAGAGATCCTTGCCTCTAATAATGTGGAGGTCGAAATTAGAGATACCCCTCCTAAGCTTAAGGATAGAGTCTCTTCAACCTTTCACAAGTTGATCGAAGTCAACCTAGGAATTGTTGACGATCCACGTTAAACTTTTGTAAGCAAACTCTTATTAGATTCTTTGGCTAGCAAAATCATAAAAATCCTAAAAGAGTTTCGCGAATCCCTTGCTTGGAGTTATGTCGAAATGCCCGATTTGGTCAAGAGGTAGCGGTGTATCATTTGGTCATTGATCTGAGTACTATAAAACAAACTCCATGGAGAATGTGACCTGAAATAGAGCTGTTGGTCATTGAAGAGATCAAAAAGCTCATCGAGGCTCACTTCATTAGGGAAGTTTCTTACCTACATTGCTTGCAAGCATCGTGTCCGTTCAAAAGAACTAATAAATACGAGTTTGTATCGACTTTTGGGACCTAAATAAGGCTTGCCTAAGAGATGATTTTCCTTTGCCAATTTTGAAGCTTATTATAGATTTGGCCTCCTCTCATTCAATGTTCTCCTTCATGGATGGTTTGTCCGGTTACAACCAGATCCAGATGGCCCCAGAGGAATAGCAACATGAGGCATTTCATAATCCTATCAGCATCTTTTGCTATAGGTTATGCCTTTTAGCTTGAAGAATGTCGAGACAACCTATCAGTGTTATGGCGCACATCTTCGATAGCCTACTACATCATCAAGTCGAATGTCACATCGATGATATAGTAATTAAAAGTTTCCGTAGAGGATCATATGTCAGACCTAAGGGTGATTTTCGAAAACGTTAGGAAATACGATTTGAAAATGAACTCATTGATGTGTGTCTTCGGCGCATCTTCTGAGAAATTAAGAGGCTTCATTGGAAAGATTATAATGATGTACATCAATCTTAAGATGAATTAGGATATGTACAATAGAACTCTAGATGGCATGTTTCAAGTTCATATTATGAATTGTGCATAAAAGCCCCATAGAATACTTCACGCATTTTCTTATTATAAGCTCTAAAAATAATCACTAATTAAAATTAAAATTAAACATTCTAAAATGTCAGAAAAAAATCAAATATCATTTAAATTTGTTGTTCTAAATTTCTATAAAAATTAAAAATTAATTTTCGGTGGGTTTAATTTATTAGTTTATCTAAACATTAATTAAATTATTATCTTAGTAAATTATTGACATTTTTTTATGTTTTGCACTTTTATGTTCTATTTTGTTATGAAAAGATACAGAATGCAATTTTCATCAAATTCAGGGGGGATTCAGGTTCTATTGCAATTGGGACGACCAATTCATGTTAGAACTGATTGCAACATATGATTATACATTACGTTACAACTAGTAAACCCGTTCAGTTTCATAATTGCAACATGCAGCAGCAGTTCTTTTTCTCTTACAGCTTAAATTCCTACAGGCAGAGCCTTCTACTTCTGTTGAACTGGTTTTTGCAAAAATTCGACCATGACATTATAAATGACTTTATAGCTCTATTATACAGAATTTTATAGCTCACAAATAGCAGAACCAACCTATTTCACCCTTGCACCAGCCTGCCTTTTAAAAAGGAAGACTCGTAGAAGATGATCAGTCATAATGAGTAAGTTTCAAAACAACCGTCCGCATATTTGCATGGGTCATTTTAGTCCCCGAGCCTATAAAAATATCAAATTAGACGTCACATTCTTCTAATATGGGTTTAAACATTACTTAGAAAAGATTATTTTAGCAATATAAAAATCTGGGGACTAAATTGACACTTCAATAAATTATAGGACGTTTTACAACTTTTCTCGGATCATTTAACAACCAGCTACAATGGAGTGTGTAGCTTGAGACATTTTGGTCAGGCACATGAGCATGAACTATCTTTCATGATGCATTGATATTGCCAACCACAATATTTTTCAATAAGTTAAAAAGCTACTATTAAGTGTGGAAAAGCTCTGCATATCTTATTAACTACTGATACATGAGAAAAATAGAGAAGCTAAGAGAATATTAAAGAAACATGCAGAAAAAAGTTACCTAAACTTACATGATAAAACAAAGCAAAGCTTTCATGCCTGCAGCCGATCAAAGTTAATAATACTGTACAAGAAGGCTATCAAATGTCTCTCCTTAGATCATCATGCAAATATTTACACGATCTCCCCTTCTTGCAGTGTCCGCTATCATAAAACTTGCACACTCCTCTCTGTCCGTCCCCACCAGCAGAAGCTTGATGGGGCCATGATGGACCTCCCCTTCCACCTGACTGCAACTGGTTATTCCTATAATCATTCCCACCACGACGACCAGTATCTCTGTCTCTGTGTCGAGAGAAACCATCTCCATTGCGAACTTCATAGACGGAGCGTCTGCTTGTATCTCTATCGGATGATTTCCAGCCCCCATTTCGACTCCCATATGCTGATCCCCAGCCAGCTCTTGCACTAGCATCATTGGGATTTGCAATACCCTGAGACGGAGCCCCCCATCCCGTATTTGTATTCGCATTCAATTGAACAGGTAACCCCCAGCCAATATTCGCATTTCTATTCGCCTGAATTGGTGCACCCCAACTAGTATTGGGATTTGGATTTCCCTGAGCAGTTGCTGCCCCCCAACCTGTACTTGCATTGGCATTCGCATAGGACGGTGCGCCCCAGCCTGCATTTCCTTGCAGTGCCACACCCCAAGATGAAGTAGCATTTTGTATCGTCTGTAGGTTTTGGTTTTGAGAGGATACATTACTGGATGAGCTGGGAGTATCTATTCCCCAAGTACTCTTACTGCTCTTGGGCGTAGGAGATGGAAGGGAAGACTCCATTTCGCTCGCATTTTGTGGGTTCGCTTGATGAATGGGTGAATAGTTCAGCATAGGGTTTTGAGATTGCCCGCTGCCTATATCATCATTAGTAGCAATTGGAGAAAGATTGTTTGGTAACTCAGATTTTGCGTTGTCCATCTTTTGCATTCCATTACATGGAATTTTGTCTGTCAAACCCACAGCCGAAGCTGTATTTGATGATTCAAAGTTAATAATTGAATGATGAGCAGGATGAGCAGGATGAGCAGGATGAGCAGGATGAGCAGGATGAGAAGAGTCCAGTATTCCAGATGGAGCAGCAGCAGGCCCATGATTAAGTGCCATGTTGCCACTCAGTCCATCCAGTGTTGCAGGACAATTCTTGGTAGAACCTAGTTCATCCTGCCGTAATAACGATTCATTCCTCTCAGTTGTAGGAGTCGGACTTGGGCAGTCAGTTTCATAGGATTGATATTTTTTCATTCGACAAATTTGCTCATTGGTGCTGGGAATAGAAGAAACAATGGAGGGTTCTAAAGTATGATTGGCTTCAACCATTGGAGTTTTACTAGGCATCCCAACCGTAGGCCTAGTTGGACTCCAAATATTCCCATGATCCTGTTCCTGGTTCCATCCGCTGCCATTTCCTCCTCTCCCAGCTTCTTGGAGGATCACCGGAAATTGATATGGATTATTGTATATTGGGCCAGTAGGTTTAGGGTTGCTGGACCAGGGGCTAGAATATATGCCTGGCTTTCCCTCAGAAGAATTAGACACTTCAACCCCAGGTACAGACCAAACAGGTGGTGGCTGAGGCAAAACATCTAAAGTTGTTTGCTTGATATTTTGAAGTGCATTCCAATTGCCTCTGGTCTGCTGCCTTTCAGCCCATGCAAGCTGATGTGAAAAGCTGCCATGCTGAGTGACCTGCTGCGGTGGGTCATTATAAAATCTTCCAGCTAGTACATCCGCCAATAATTTGGAGTCTTCCTGCTTCTCAGAAGTTCTCCATACCCTCATATCAGGTGGGAAATAGCCAGTAGTATTCCACTTGCGCAACTGTGATATTGAAAATGGTCCCTGGATATTCATGGATGGGTCTTGGTAGTGCCAAATCTTGTCGGCCTCATTTGTTATAGATGGCAATAAAACTTCAGGGTGGTTCGCCGAGTTAATTTCAGGAACAGAACCATGTGACTGCTGTCCAAAAGATTTTGGAGCATAGTTGCCAGGATTTGGAGTCTGAAGACCAGTAAAACTGGCCTCAGAATGATACGTCTCTTTGCTTTGATTCAGAAGAATTTCATTTGGTCTTTCAGCCGTACTGTTATATATGTCCGATCTATCTTGCCAAACTTCACCCTGAATTTTTCTGCTTGTTTCACAATTGTAAGTTGGACTTCTATGCATACCATTCCAGTTATTTCTTACAGTACCAGCTCTTCCGCGAGGAACTAACTCCCTTTTCTTTCTCAGGGATAAAGCTTCCTTTGATCGATTCTGGTAATCTACATAGATGCAAAAAATCACCATGGGAACTCTGCAAAATCCCTCAAAAAAAAAAGGAGCTCTAAAAAGTTTTTACAGGGAAATCCAAAATTAAGCATGCTCATGCTAAAGCAACTGCTCAAATGGCTGACCATCCTAGTATGTTACGTCAAAAGAACAACTGTCCGACTTAAGGCCAAAAGCCAGCAACAACTCAATGGATATACTAAGTTCTAGTTATTACAAACACTATTAGAGCAACACAGGTTGAACTAAAAGAACTCTACTAATGCAAGTGAAAATTTTATGACATAAGAGTCGACACTAAGCCTATTTGGGAAAAAGTGTAACATGGAAACAGCCACGTACAAAATCACTAGCCCATTTGGCCAGACCCCAAAGTGGAGGCGAAAAGAAAAAAAAAACATTTATCATCAGAGTCGAGGCTACTCCAAGCATACTAAAAACCAGCAAAAGTCCAAAGAAATGTCAAAAGTGGCAGTAAGAAAAAAACAGTAAAACTCCAGAATCACCTTGATTTTTATCACCTTCCTCTTCTTCCGAAGACTCATATTCTGGATTCATCTTTGGATCAGCATGTATTTGAGGCACTTCATTCAATCTTCTTCGGCGCTCATCTGGATTGTTCAGAAGCTGCAACTTTTCTACACACTCTCTAAGCGTAATATAAGGTCAAGGATAATCTATCATGTCTTACTAATTGAGAGTAATTAGAAAGAAAAATGTATCGATTGCAGAAGTATCTACAAATGCACTTACCGAACATGTAACCAAACTTTGCTAGCGCATAGCAGCTCTAGAAAAATGATCCTCAAAAGAATAAGCCAGAAAGAAAGAACAACGCAAACAAGAAATCATCCATAAATCACATTTAAATAGTAAAACGAAAAAAGAGAGCACCAAAAGAAAACAATAGCAAATGTAAATGAAGGACAAAAATATATTTTTTTTAAAAAAATTCCTTCACCAATTTTTATTTATCATGCACGGAACTTGATCCAACAACTTGAAGATATTAACAACAACAACAACAACAACAAACCTTTAACCCAATAAGTGTTCAGATACATGAATCCTTTTCCTCCATTGTGGCCCATAGAGTGTCATATTTTCATTTAACTCTAGTAAAAAATTAAGAACTTTTTTTTATACAACAAGACCAAGTCTTTTTAGTTTACCTCTACCTTTATTAGCATAAGTCGAAACTAAAACATCTACTCTCCTAACCGGATCTTCAGATGGTCGACGATTAATGTGACCAAAAAAAAAGAAGCCAATGGAGAAAGCTATGATGACTAAGGGATTTTGATTTTTAGCAATATAAGGATTTGACCACCGATTTGATATTTTAGATAAAATAGAAGTTTTGAGTTCTAGGATTATCTAAAATTGAACTAGCAGTCATGTGTCAAATATATAGTAAAATAGAGATAAAACCTATAAATAGATAGTCTGAGACTGCACTTTGTGCTTTAATTAAATAAAATATTAGATTCAAATTATCAATCTTGTGTGTGCAAGATGAATGTGTAATTACTTAGTGCGCAGTATAGAAACCTCTTGGTGATGGCTAAATAGAGAAATAGAGAGTACTCAAGAAAGAAGATCAAAGGATGAGTGATATTGGACTTGGGCTGAGTTATATTGGAGAAAGCTATGATGGTTAAGGGACTTAGTCTTTAGTAATATAAGGATTTTATTTTACCATATATTTAAGGTTTTGGATAAAATAAAAGTTGAGTTCTAAGATTATTTAAAAATTGAACTAGATTTGGTCTTGTGTCCATAATATTTACTAATATAGAGATGAAGCTTATAAAAAGATAGTCTGACACAGCTTTGAAATCTTTAATTTGATAAAATTTTAGATTCAAATTATCAATCTTGTGCGTGCAAAATGAAAGTGTAATTACTTAGTGTCAAGAAAAAAAGCTATTGGCGATGGCTAAATAGAGAAATAGAGTGCTCAAGAAAGAAGATAAAAGGATGAGCGATATTGAACTGGGCCGAGGGATATCAAACCAAGACCTGAAGCATGATAATTCATCAAGAATTTACTAGGCAGTCCAAGCCCTAGTTATCTCATAGATGTCCCCAGTGACCATAGAACCTCCAAGCTCAAAAAGATGTGTGCCTAATAGTCTTAGTCTAACAAGTCAAGCAAAATAGATGATCTGCCATTGTGGTCATGTCATCGTGAAGTGGCCAAAGAAGGGTGCAGCCTCTTTCATATTTTAGGGCCTGTTTGGAGCAGCTTATTGAGGTGCGGCGACGTTTTCAAAACGCTGCCGCACTGTTTGGAACATGCATTAGAGCAAATTATTTGTGACGCACCGCATCCGCGTCTGGGAATTCCTTAAGGGTCTTCGACGTAGGTAAAAACCTGCGTCCCGCATTCAGCGCAAGCGTTGCCCTAGATACCCCTGATCTCCCTCGCCCTCTCCCTCCCTGGAGTCGTCACCCTAGAGAATATCGAACCTTCTTCCTTTCTATTTTTCTTTCTAATTCGTAAGATATGTTTTCCCTCACCGTCAATGCTTCTTTCTTGTGTATCTCCCTCGCCCTCTCCCTCCCTGGATTTGTTAGGAAATGACGATCGAACGTCACAGTTACATGGTTTTTTTTCCTCCTTGACCTAAGACAAGGATTTTCTTCTATTTCTTTTTTTCAAGTCGAAAAATGCGAATGGCTCTTTCTGGTTGCCCTTAAATTCCTTTCGATTTTTTGCCGGGCATGAGAAATAATTTTTGTTTGTTGGGTATTTTATCGAGCCCTGTCTGTTATAGGACGAAGATAATGTGGAGAATGCATTCCTTATATTGGGCCCGACTTTCGTTTCAATTTTTGTTGGGGGTGAGGATAATTTTTGTTTGCTGGGTATTTTATCTCCCTCGCCCTCTCCCTCCATGGATTTGTTTGGAAATAGCGATCGAACGTCGTTGTTACATGGTTCTTTTTCCTCCTTGACCGAAGAGCAAGAATTTTCTTTTCTTCTTTTTATTTCAAGTCGAAAAGCAAGGATTTTTGTTGGGCGTAAGGAATAATTTCTGAGCTGCTTATACAGGCAAGGAAAGCCTTATAAGTTGTTTATGAGCTGCTATTAATTTCTATTTAAGAGTTTGATTTTCAAGTTTCCTATATTTTGTGGTTGATCTTTCTGTTTACTTCTCTAGAATCCTTAGTTCTTTTTAAATTGTAGAAGAGATTGTGATTGGCCGTTATTTCAATTCTAGGAGAGATTGTGGTTGGTATTTTATCCGACTCTTGTCATGAGTTGCTAATGTTGAGAAGGATGGTTGGCAGTTATTTCAATTCTTGCTATTTTTGTAGGTTGACAGGATGGTTCGCAGTTTTTCAAGTTGTTGTATTGCTTTCAATGACATTGTGGTTTGAAGTTTTTTTGACCTACTCGACTCATTCCAATTGAGATTTGCTTATGCCTGCTTGGACTTTCCATACAGGGATCCCAATTTCTTGGTTGTGTCTGCTTTTGGTTTATTGTTCATATGTTGAGGCTTTTTTCATACTTAAGGCATATTTGTATGTGCTCGACATTGCTCTATTGTAAGGGATTTGTTGCATTGGTTTTGATATTATATTGGAAGGGATTTGATTGGCATTGCTCTATGAGTAGCTTGGCTTTGTCGATATTATATATTAGCTTGAGCATTGGCATTGCTTTCTATGAGTAGCTTGGCAAATAAGGAAAAAAGATTAAATAATATAGCAGTAGTAAAGAAAAAGATCATCTTCATTTTTACAACAATTTTTCACACTTTATAGCTGTTAAAATGAGGATCAGAGGAATGCATCAGTTATTTTTATATCAAATTTGAAACGGCAAGACTAGATCCTAGTCCCTGAATCTACAAAACCTTCCAAAAACACTACAGCATTCAACAACAAAGAGCACGACATTGGAACATTTCTTCTTGGTACAACAACAGGATGAAGCCTCTAATAGCTTCATGAATATCCGTTTCATTTAATACTGTGAAATCAAAAATATAAAGAAAAAAAAAACTGGCTTGCTAAATTAGCATCCATGAATATGCTCGACATTGGTTTAAGTTGAGCTACTTTTATTTGTAAGTTGAGGTACTTTCATTAGCACCAAAGGGAGAAAAGTGAGGAAGAATTAGGAGCACTGATTGTATCGGGTTAGCTGAGAGCATGTTGTAATGTTCTCCCTTGAGAATCATAGCTATCTAACCTTACACAATTGCATAATAAAACATATTTGATGTCTTACTGTGGATGTAATTCTTTGACCGAACCACATAATTCTTTTGTGTCAGTATATTTTTTTTTATGAGCAAATTGCTACACTGTGGAAATTACATTATTATTTGAACATTTTTGTTGGTATTGGTGGCAGAAAAATGGTTTGAGATTCATAGCTATGAGCAAATCCTTTTGAGAGTTGTCTCAATGTGATTATTTGGACACTATTGTTGCTATTGGCATTATGGGAGAATATGTTAGCATAAAGCTTTTATGGAAAAAAGAAAATGACACTTCTGTGAAAACTTCATTTGACCGACTCATAGATGCGTTTGGACACCACCGCCTGCTCCTGTCTTCGAACTTTGTCTACTATCCCTGAAGTAGTTGCGAACAGACGTTTTTATGCAATAAGTATGAAAAAACTAGAGGATTCAACACGTAGACAAATATTCATAGCGATGGAACCAGAGTTGCGCGTCGAGTATTTGCATATTCTTGTGGATGAATGAGTTTTCTATGTTTTTTTGTTGTACTATGTACTATTTGAAATTATGTACTCATTTGTTTTTTGGAGTTATGTTTTTTTTTTAAATATACTTCTATATGATTCCTGAATCTCTATTAGTAGTGTTCTATACTTTTTTAATCGGCCTTCAGTTCCTGAGGATGAGAATGACTGTAATGAATTTAAAGTTCATGAAGCGGAGGGTGTGACTGAGATGACTGCTCTGAGGAAGTCTATAACAGATGTTATCTATGACAGCTAATTCACCAAGTCTATCTTTTCTTCGTATATTATAGATTCATTTTGATGTGTACTTTTTTTTTGTTTTTTTTAAGATCTGACGTTTGGTTTTTTTGTTTTTTTTTTCGCAGTTATACCAACATAACTTCTAGGATTTCAATGACAGACATAGTTATTTTGTGTTACTGTGGACTACTGACTCTGTTACTCACAATGCATCAGTCTTATAACAGTGGAAGACAGTTCTACGGTTGTCGCAAGGGTGTTTCAACTCATCACAGTTTCTTTCGATGGGCTGACAGCCCCACATATTACACTCCCAGCAATGAGGGGAATTCGATGTTTTCCTAGGTTGATAGTGCAACTGAGGACAGGCGTAATCAAGGTTTGAAACTGAATATTTTAATATTTTTCATTGTAGTTGTACTTGTCTTTATTTTTTTTTTTCTGATACTCACGAGAGTGTGATAGCTGTATGTTATCTTTTGGAACTGATTTGTAATGATTTCATGCTTCTGCACTATATGTTTATGTACTATATATTTTTGTTCTCATTTTAGTTCTGTTTCAAACAGTTTTACCAGACAGGGGCAGGAAAGTCATTATATAGCAATAACTACCAATAAGCTATTCTGAATAAGCTGCCCCAAACAACAAGTCAGTTTATTCTAATAATCTGCAGATTATCAAATTATCAAAATAATCTGTGTATCATCAGATTATAAATAATCAACAGCTGCCCCAAACTGACTCTTAATTGAGGAAGATGAGCTCTCTAAGCTATCTATTGCATGGCTTCTTCAAAGAATAGTGTCACTCCAAGCAATGGATTTTCCCCTTAAATACATTGGACCTTGTTCGACTAAATCTACATTACCAATCTTATGGAGCGAACGACGCAAGCTTCCCACGTCAGATAATGGGAGTCCTGCTTTTGTGCCTTGACCAAATCAGTCCAGGTTTTTTTCATGATAGTGGAGTCGATGAGTCATCTTGGGACACTCCTAGTTATCCTATTATTATGTATTTGTTTTTCTGATGTTTTGGGCAAGCCTTTCATATGTTTTATTAGGGACAAACGATGGCGCTTTAAGTTGCCCTCCTAGGGTTGTATCCAAGCATCGAGTGGTGCTCTGACTGTATCTCGCTAATAATGCGGTGATTATCCTTCTCTTCATCATTCCACATTACTTCCAGTCGTTCCTCATCACCCTTCATTGATACAGCCACCCCGAACAACCACCTCAAAATTGTTTTTCTGCAGTTCAACTTTGCTACCACTTTCCATAACCAGTCTTCCACCCTTCTGTTGTATTCCAGACCAGCTTCTACCTGCTGCTGCCTTCTAAACTAGTATACCACCTTGGTGCTACTTCCCAGCCTCGTTTCCTTTGTTACCATCTTCCAAAGCTTGTGTGCCACCTTGCGACCATCCCAAACAGCCAATTGCTGCTTTTTGTTGTTCCTTCCTACCAACCACAACCTCTTTCCTAGCCAATTGTTGCCCCTCGTGCAGCAAAGTCGTGTTGTTCTTGCCTTTTCTAACCTTCCCAACCATCCCTACCATCATCTATTGTTACTGTCCTGCTATTCTGGCCACCCATAAGCACTACCACCTCTCATCCACCTCCCATAAACTTCATCTACTGAAATCATCACCTCCAACACCCTATCCTACCCATTCTTGGTACTTACCACCACTTTCAGCCTAACTAGCCGACCTCCGCCATCATTGGATTGACCGCTATTTGAGTGTCATGTCTATTGCTATTTCCTATTTTCGATTGTGTGGTTGTAATCCCTTATTTAAATTCAATAATAACATTTGATTTTTCTATTGTTTTTTGAGTTAACTAACGTTTCAAATAGTCCCTATGATTTTTCACTCGATTAGAAAGATAGACTCTCAATCACTATTAAGTGTATCATGCATGCTAGCAATTATTAATTTTTAAATAATGAGATATTTAACCCAATCATTTGTTTTAATAAAATTTAAGGATTGCAGACTTATTCATTAAAAAAGAATTTAGATCTTGAAAACCCATAATAAATCAATTTTAGTCACAAAAAACAAAATTATTAAACAAATGAAAAGATATTCTAGAAAATAGAATTTTTGGTTTACAAAGTAAATTTATAACCATGAAGAATACCCAGCATTGTCAAAATTTCATTAAATTATAATTTAATTGAACTATAATTAATAATTTTATTTAAAAAATATTCCCCTAACATAATTTATTTTGAAACAGATTTCCATCACTAAAATAGTTTTAATTTTTCTCTAATGAGTGAAATTAATGAATAATTTTAAAACAATAAATCTTGTTACAAAATTAATAACTGCATTAATATTTGTACTATTTAAGAAATATGATTTTAATTAATAAAAATTAATCAGGTTTCATCTTAAATAGATTTATTGTTTAAAACACATTTTTCCCATCAATTTAATTTCTTATAATATTCTTAAATTGATAAAGTATTAAATAAACTTAAAAAAAAAACAAATAACTAAGTTTAAACTCATTAATTTAAATCTGATTAATTAAAGTTAAATTGGATCTAGAACACTATCCAAAAAATATTTTAAATTCCTAAATTTCATAATTTATAAATTATTTTAAAACTCATTTTAAGGGAAATTTGCATAGATTTCACACAATTCGTATGTATTTACATATCTCACACCAAAGCTTTCATATTTGCATGTGTAGTACTTCAGAACTTTAAATTTATTCATGAAAAGTGTATTTCACTTTTCTAAAGTGGTAATCGTGCTATGTTTGATGTGATATTAAAAATTTGAGTGTTATGGGTATAAATTTGAAAGGTTAGGTCTGAGACATGTAAATACATAAGAATTATGTGCTATGCACGCAAATGCACCTTCATTTAATTTAACAAATTTAATAGAAAATGAAGAAAACAAAAATTTCATATTTTCTAATTATTCATACCAAGTAAAAAGACTTGTATTTTTCCAATTTTTCTTTAATTCTCTTAGTTAGATCAGGTTTTTCTTAACTTCGTATTTACATGATGAGAAAATTCATGACAATAAACACTAGTGGCCATAATGCCTCAAAATGCCACATAATTTTCTGAATGAAAAACTAGGTCTTATAACCAATAAATAAGAATCACAAAAAACTGTTGAAATTTAGAATAACAAGGAATTAAAGTAGTATTTTCATTGATATGAAAGGGTTATAAATAACACTTACATGAATCCTAGAATATGAAAGACAATAAAAAAGAAATAATATAAAAGAAAAGATACATAACTCATAATATCTCCAATTAATCAATTCATGTTAATTATTTTAGAGATAAAAGAAATAATAAAAAATAGGAAAGCCAAAAATAGGAAAAAGAATAAATCCAATATAAGAAAATAAATATAAAATAGGGAAGCAAATAACTCATATGCTAAGAAAATAATTTATTCTCCATAACTTCTTACGGGAATAAATTATTTCCTAATATAACTTTAATCGCTCCCCCTCAAGCTGTAATATGGTTGAAAATCATTTTCAACTTAAATTTGAAAACATCAAACAACGGGCGAGAGAGATTTCGTGAAGTAGAACTTAAAATCTTTATCCCATACTGCGGTTGTCTTTGAATGCAGTTCCTGCAGTGTCTGTTGGTAGGCAAAAAACTCCTTCAGTTAATGTTGCAGGAGAGTTTGTAGGAAAGCAGACAACCTGTAGAAAAAGACATATTTCTAGTTGATTGCGGTTACCTAGACTACAGTTCCTGCAATATCTGTAGGTAGGCGGAAGGCTCTTACAGGTAATGCTGCTAGGGAGTTTGCAAAGAAGTGGGCAATCTTCACAAAAAAACTGCAGAAAAATATTTCGAAAGACAGCCTGCGGATCTTTCTCGAGAAACCTAGCATCAGTTGGGATGTGGAGCAGTAGTAAGAGAGGATTGAAATTATAAGGTTGCAGGAAACCACAGAAGTCAAACTGTTGCAGAGAACATGAGCCAAAAAATAGCAGGAATAATGACATCTATAAGAAAAAAACTACACCTCCAGTGGTAGAAATCCGTAGAAAATAAGGGAAATCGGACTGTTGGAAACCAGAAAGCCGAACTGCTACAGAGAAAAGCTTCGGAATGGGGAGAGATGGTATGGCACAACCGGATTGGAAACCAAGCGATTGGAATTCGATCGTGCGACAGTCTAAGATACAACGATAGGTTTGGTGCAAGTGAATTCTTTTGCAAAACTGATGGGCGTCGATGAGTAGACGAAACAAAGGGCTTGCACTCGTCCTTGCCAAAGTGGCGACCAACGAATGATTGAGAAGATAGGGAAGTCGAACCTCGTTCGTTGAGAACACGGAGAAGACTGTCGGATGAGCAAGGGCATGGGCATTGGTGGTCACTAGCGGGGTTAGGGGCAACAATCTAGGCGTTGGACTATCTTGAGGCCTCGATGAGATGCTCGAAGCGGAAGTAAAAGCTCGGAGGGAATTAAACCGCCATGGAAATCCTTAAGAATCATAGTCATTGATCCGACGGATAATTTCTTCTTTGACATCTCTTCTCGTTGTTCACGATGTCCGCGAAGCGGCGAAGGAGAAGAATCAATTGAATGATGATTGATGGAGGTGGGGATGATGGACATCATATAAAGTTGCATGGGGCGAGGACAGTGATGACGCCGCCTTTAGAGCCGACGAGGATGAAGAAGGTGAAGAAGAACAAAATTATTGTTTCAGAGTGCCTCTCCCTTCCCACACAGACGATGACAGGAAGGGAGTCAGACGGTTCTGGAAGGAGGACAGACGGCTAAGGTAGGGAATTTGACTCTGATACCATGTTGAAATTCAAAACAATGCGGAACTAAAATGGTATTTTCATTGATATGAAAAGGGTTATAAATAACCCGTATATGAATCCTATAATAGAAAAGACAATAATATGAAAGGAAGCATATAGCTCCTATTATCTCCAATTAATCACTTCATATAACTTATTTTGGAGATAAATGAAACAACATTAAATAAGAAAGCCTAAAATAGGAAATGAAATAAAACCAATCCAAGCAAATAAATATAAAATAGAGAAGAAAATAACTCCTCATCTAAGGAACTAATTTATTCTTCATAACTTCTCACAAGAATAAATTATATCCTAAGATAACTTCTATCAAAAACTAATTAACTATAATGCATAAATACAAAAAGTAAGTCGAGACATGACAGTTAGGAAAGTAACCTACTGCCACTTCAGCCAAGAAGAATAAAAACTAAAAAAAAAGATATGTTTTTTTTATCCTGATGTGATCGTTGTCTGATGAATGGTCAAAAATTGTGACTTGATTTATGAACAAATTTTGATTTATGAACAAGTTTGAGAGATAATTGTTATATTATGAGCTTATTTAAAATCATAAAACCATTTCTCCATATTGAAATCTAATTTAAGGCATGATCAAAATTCCATAACTTAAGCATGCATTTCAACCAAGATTAGATTTTGAGCGCAAGTTGAATTTCAGTGTCTACGTCCACAAGCAATCAAATTCAATATAACCTACATTATCTAAAGGGCAGTAATGCTAATAAAGATAATAAAGGAAAATCATTGCATCTTCATTTGGGACCGAGATTCAAGAAGTGGCTACCATCAAGTAAGAATGAGGGGAAAACTAACGAATGAGCGTGTGTTTGTGTGTGTGTCTGTGTGCATACATATACAGATGTAGATATATCTACATACATATACATATGTAGATAAATACATCTATATATTGACATGCATAAAAAATGAGGCAATTTGTAAAGCTATTTTTATCTTTTTATATGTTTTCTTACGCACTGTGGAAGGTTTTTGGTGTTTTGTTGTGATACTCGGAAAAAGAGAACAATCAAAGCTTGAAAAATCTCAAAATGGAGCTAAGTAGCATACCAATGCCTAGGCGTCGGACTCCACCCAAAGTTCGTCTAGGATACAGAGCAATTGGAAAGTAGGCACTGTAATTGTAGCACCTAGGTGCCAACCCCAAAGTGCTTAGGGTGCCCGAAGCCCTAAGTCCATATTTTGAGACTGGCACCTAGGCGCCATATACAGTGCCTGTCAAGGTGCCAATTCACATGATTTGATTGTTTTAGCAATTAAATTGCTTCTCTTTGTCGGGAGAAACATAAAAGCCATCAATTTAACTGAAGTAGAGTCTTTTTCTATCATTTTGGAGCATGGAGCTTCTAAGGAGAAGACCAAAGAAGATCAACTTGCAACTAAGGGTAGAGAAGTGAGTTTTGTGAGTGTTTGTGCGACTTTAAGGTTGTATCATCATCATTCAAAGTGAGAAATAAAGGGATCAATAATTTGTTCTTCGTGTAGTTTAATTTTATTTCAATTATTAAAGACTTCTTTATTTGATTTATTCTTTCAAATAAAAAGTTTATGTTGATGTGTACAAGCATGAGTAATGAGCAGTTCTCTTATTCTCTCTTGAATTGGGGATATAAGAATGATGTGTGTAGAATTTCTTATGAGATTTTGTGTTTAATATTAAATGATCATGTTTAACCTTCGGAACATCATTTACTTTCCTTCTGGTCGAATGAATTGTCAATACTTGCGTGAATTATAAAATTTCGAAGAGATAATAGTGGAACAAGTAGGTTAATCACATAAACTCAGGGAAATAGGGATATTACCTCTAGGTTAGTGCAAACTTTATGGAAGAAATGAAATCTTGGGGCTAGAAAATGGATTTAAAGAACTAAACCAAATTTTTTCAGCCAAACTTCCTTAGACTACAGATAGAGGGTAAAGAAGAAGAATGCTCTCATTTGTCACCTGCTTGTTGAATCATTCTTTCACATTGGATGTCCTACGGAACCATTTCAGAGAACCTCTTAAGCATTTGAAAACTCTTTAACTCTTCACCTTTGCTAACATGGGATCATTTCAACTTGATAACTTAAAGTTAGACATTTTAGTAAAATTACTCAAACATCGACATTCAGGCTAAGAATGACAATAATAGATTAGAACATTTTAGTATTGGAATTCAGCTTGTTCCCTAAGGGTTGATATACGAAACTCAATTTCGTATACTACTAATACGACATGTATACCAGCATGAGTCGTCAGTGCTTTGTCGTATTTGGCTTGCGCGCGCGCGCGCACACACACACTTGTGGCTTTCGCGCGCGCGCGCACACACACACACACACACACACACACACACACAATAGTGTCGGCAGCAGACTCTGCTAGGGTTTCGCTTGTTGGCGATTCCCGACGGTGATTCCTCATTTTCTCACTTTCTCTCTGTCGTCTTCCGCAACGACGTTTTCACGCCCTCACAGCTTTCTCGACGACGTTCGCTCACGTCGTCTCTGCAATCAACGACGTCACCGGCAGTCGACGATGCTTGCCCTCCTAGTCGTAGCTAGCATCTTCTCTACTCGACGACTTCTCACCCGTAGTTGATGACACTCGCCCTCGTTATCTTTCGCCGTCGTCTCCTGTAGTCGTTGTCGTCGTCGACACCGGCAGTCTCCCGTAGTCGTCGTCATTCGTAGTTGATGACACTCGCCCTGATTCCCATAGACAACGACTCTTCCTTCTCGTTGTCGTCTTCTGTAGTCGACGACACTTCTACTTCGCAGTCGTCTCCTTCCAAACGATGTGACTGTTTGCTCTCCTGCATGACAAACATCATCTTGTCGGTGGAGATGGCATCGACGATCTGTTCCTATGCCACTGCACTTGTCGGCGACTTTCCTATTCCCACTCATGCTCCTCTTTCAGGTTCAGAGACTGGTTTTCGTATTGGCAAGTCCTGCAATGTTCCACAATCTTTCCACGAGACTCTTGAAGGTGGTGGTGATCAGACTTTCAATAAAAAGTTTGGTAAAAAAAAGTTGGAAGTCTGCTCTTATTCTCAGAGAGGTTGAAACCAGTACTCTCACGTCATTATAGTGTTTGCTTTAGTGAAGAAATTTCTTTATGAACACCCAAAACTTGAGATCATTCGGAAAGATTTTGATGCTATGAATTGTTGGGCAGTTGGAATATTGGTTTACTTTACGATCGACACATAATTATTCAGTTATCTCACGATCTCGATTACACTTGCATTTTTTCTTGAAAAGTTATCAAGATTGACAACCGTTATATGAAAATTCTGAAGTGGACTGTTGATTTTAATCCAAAAGCGGAGTTCATATCATTCTTGTTTGGATAAATTTTCTAGGGTTGAAAGTACATCTGTTCAACTTAGAAATTCTCTACTCCTTAGCTACTGCTTAAGGTAAGTCTCTCAAGGTTGATAATCCTACGTTTGCTGTCATCAGACCCTCTGTGGCTTGTGTTTTAACTGAGAGAAATATCACTCAACCAGCTCCAGATGAAGTATGAATTGGAACCACTCACAACGGGTATTGGCAAAGGTTGAAATAGAACCACACCCTCTTTGTTGCTCTCATTGTAGTATGTTTGGTTGCAAATCTACAATTTGCTAATCGCTTGCATCCTCATCTAAAACTGGATATCGCGAAAAACCAGCCACCTACCATACCTGTTGAGAAGATGCAACTCGATTCTCTTTCCAACACCGCAAGTTCCTGATGAAGAACACCATACTATAGGTACAGATCCAATCCTGTTTTTACCACCCACTGCTATTGAAGAAGACTCACTTACATGCCAAGACACACGAGAGTATTCATTTGTCCAATAAAAGACCAGCTGGTACAACAAGTTGTTGCTTCTAATGTTCAACAATCTATACATGTTCGACGCACTTTAGACCAATCCACTAATCAGGTGAGTCAATCTTCAGATGATGAATGATAGGTCTATTCCAGGAGGAATAAGAAGAATGGAGGCCGACTCATGCTCGGGAACCTATTGGATGATTCATTGGTTATTACTAGGAATGACACTAATTGGCTCCTTCCCTAGAACTAGAAGCAGAAGCAAGGCAAAATTGAATTGCTCTCTAGCTACCTGATGCTACGCATTTTGACACTTTTTGTTTTTTTTCTTTAGGTTTTTCATGTATTTTTTGTATTTTCTCGTTTTGAAACCTTTTGTAATTATCATGTGGGTAGGGTGTCATGTTTGAGCCCTCCCACATATCTATCTGTATCATTCTTTCTAATTAATATATAAGCTTTTGGGTTTTCTAAAAAAAAATACATACAGATATATATACATATAGAAAAATTCCAATGGCTAATATATTAAAAAGGAAAAAATACAGATAGATTGTATAAGTGGATCTAAAAGAAGACACCGAACCCACACGATTCAACACACACAAAATCCCCAGGAAAAAAAAAAGAAAAGATACATATAAGATCAAAAAACTATAATCATCAACACGTAAAAAAATTTAGGGACATCCCAATTTAGTCATGTCTCTAACTCTAGTTCTCGGAAGAGAGCCGACTAACAAATTGGTGAGGTGTGTATCATCATCCGAAGTAACCAAAATATCATCTATCAAAGTCCTGAGCTCAAGTAGGTGTCTATTCTTCTTCTTCCTGCTGGATATATAAATTTGTCATTCCTCATCCAAGGATTGACTCATCTGATCAGTGGATTGGTCCAAAAGTGGTTGGACATGTGTAGGTTGTTGCACATCATGAACCACATGTGTCTGAATGACATTAACATCTTACTCGACCTGTTGAATGGTAAAGAAGTAGTAGAAAAATTGTCACATGTAACATCAATGATAGGTTCTAAGGCTGGTGAAGTCTGAAATGTCTCCCTCGCCCCCGCGAAAAAAGATTCCATAGACGGGGAAACTACAGTATTGTGTTGAGCCTGAATGGTTGACATATTGTCTGCGATGATAATAACATCTTCAGGGGTATCCTTTTGATAAGCAATAGTGTCAATAACTTGAAGCAGATCAGAAGGAGGGGAATCACTGCCTCTGGCAAAGCACTTTGCTTCTTTGGTCTAAGATGTGGTGTAGATGGCGACATTGAGAATTGGAATAGCCGAACATACGAAAGTTAGAACAATATGAAAGGAACAACTCAATCACAACATTTTGTCAATATGGTGTTGTGTGTCCAACTTGTGTGTCCAACCAAATTTCCTCAGAAGCGATTGAAGTGATGTCTCTTTCAACTGATACCATGACTTCAAATGGACGGAAAATATTAACAGTAAGAATGTCTATTTTGATAGGCTTACCATAAGCTGAGGCAATATAGTACAATATTTTTTGAGTAAAATAATGAAATTTCAAGTCAGGGAGGCGAATATAATCCGGAATGATTGGTGGTTTCGTCTGTGGGTCAAAATCCACCGACCATTTCAAAATTTTTATGCTTTGTTATCAATTCAGATTATACTTCTAGCAAATAATCACGTGTAATCCTCTTCATTCTTAAGTTGAATAAGAATGTGTCTTTTATCTAAAAGTCTAATTTTTCTCTCCAACAAGATGCATAAGCTTAAATTCCTTACGAATAAGTTCCATTTTGGGGTGACCATAAAGAAATTTTCTGACCAAATTCAGACTACAAAGGAAGCAAGTTGAATACATTCAGCTTTTGTAAAAAAGATAACAGACTTCTCATTCTTCCTACCAATTTTATTGATTTCCTCTGTCAACTCAAACGAATGAGGGAAGGAGCACGACTTAGGAGTACCTGAGGTGTGGACACTCGCAAAGGTAGTAGTATACGATCTGTCTGAAGCCATCGCCATAAGAGGGAGGCGAGAAAACGAATGTGTAGGGGAGGGAAGAGCGAAATCCAAAAGGGGAAACTATAACCCCTGCCAAGCCGAGTAGAGAGCGGACTTTCTGCTCGATCCCGAGGCTTACGGCGAGGAAAGAAAAACTGCGGCGAGGAAAAAAGGCGACAGGAGATGACGACGAAGGAAGGATAATGACGGATCTTCTAAACGGCGGCGACGAGGAAAGACTGCGGTGAAACAGACTCCCAAACAGCTACGACAACGGAGAAGACGCAGCGAGGAGAGGAAAGGATCAGATGCAATAAATCGCCATAACAGTTCCTAGAGATAGCCATGAGGCGAACCCTAGCAGAGTCGAGCGTGGGAGAAGACACGCTATTACATATACATATCATATACATATACATATACATATACATATACATATATATATACATACATATCTATATATATATATATATATATATATATTGAAAGCCCAAAAAGGCTAATATATTAACTAAAAAGAAATATACAAATACAATGTGTTGAAGAGCCCAAACATGATCCCCTGCCCACACCAAAACCAAAAGGGGTACCAAAATATAAAATACTGAAAATTACATTAGAGACAAAGAAAAAACCTAAAAATGTTAAAATACATAGTACAGGTGGCTAGAGAGCAACTCAATTCGGTTTTGACTCTGCCTCTAGTTCTAGGAAAGGAGCAAGCTAATAAGTTGGTAAGAGAATTGTCATTGCCAGTAGTAACCAATGTATCATCCAATATGTTCCCGAGCAGGAGTCGACCTCCATTCTTCTTCTTCCTCCTAGAATAGACCTGTCATTCCTCTTCCGAAGATTGACTCACCTAATCTTAGTCTAATGTGTGTTGGAGATGTGCAGATTGTTGAACATTAGAAGCAACTACATGTTGTATCGGATGCTCTGTTATTAGATCAAAGGAGCACTCTTGTGTGTCTTGGCATGTAAGTGAGTCTTCTTCAATAACAGTGGGTGGTATGAGCACAACTGGATCTGTAGCTGTAATATGTTGTTCTTCCTCGAGAATTGTGGTGTTGGGAAGAGGATCCGGTTGCATCTTCTCAACAGGGATAAGAAGTGGTTGTTCTTTGGTGATATTCGGCCTTAGATGAGGAAGCCAACGATAACAAATAGTAGAGTTGTGGCCAAAAATACTACAATGAGAGCAATAAGGAAGATATGATTTCATTTCAACCTTTTGTCAATACCCATTGTGAATAGTGTCAATCTATATCTGATCCGAAGCTAGTTGAGTGATATCTCTCTCTACTAACACGCAAGCAGGCGTAGGACTATCCACCTTGAGAGGCTTACCGTAAGCAGTTGCTAAAGAGTAGGCAGTTGCTAAAGAGGCAGTTGCTAAAGAGTAGAGGATTTTCATGTTAAACAGATGTAATTTTAACCCAGGAAACTTTATACAAACAGGAATGATAAGGGACTCCACATTTGGATCAAAACTGACAGTCTATTTCCGAATTTTCATAAAACGATTGTCAAGTAGGTCAATGTTCCAACTGCCCAATAGTTTCATAGCATCAAACTCCTAACTCCGTAATGATCTCCAGTGTTGGGTGACCATAAAAAAATTTCCCCACTAGAGAAAAATGCCAAGAGGACGCGAGAGTAGCGGTTTCAGCCTCTGTGAGAATAAGTGCAGGTTTCCCATTTTTTTCCAAGCTTTTTAATAAAAGTGTGATCACGTCCACCTTCAAGAGCCTCGTGGAAAGATTCTGGAACATTACAGGACTTATCGATAGAAAAACTAGGCGCTGAACCAGGAGTAGGGGAACTAGCAGGAAAAGGCAAGTTGCCGGCAAAAGCATTTGCATAGGAACGGAGGATCGAGGCCATCTCCCTCACAAGATGGTCACGGTCAAGACAGAAGATAAGTCGCAAAGATGCGAACAGGATGCGAGAAGAAACCATCTGCCGACAGGAACAACCACATCCTTCTGCGAGACGTGAGAACAGGAACGTCTGTTGGGCAGGCGAATGCGAACAGAGAGGCGCATCGTCATTTAGGAGACGACGTGCGAACAGTTCGTCGTCTTCAGGCGCCTGCAAGAAGCGAGCAGAAGACGCAACTTGACGAAACAGCCGAAGACGGATTAGATTGGTGTTATATAGTGAGATTTATTAAAATAGAAAAGACAAATAAAGGTTATATGAGAGGGCCCAGCAAAGGCACCTTACCCATACTAATTTACTACCCCAACAAAATATACATATAGACTCAAAAAATTTAAAACATGCAAAAAACAAGTAACTAGGGATGAGTCAGTTTAGTCATGTCTCTTCCTCTAGTTTTAGGAGCAGAGCCAGATAACAAACTTAGAAGTGTCGTGTCATTGCCAGTAGTAACCAAAGTATTATCCATTAAGTTTCCAAGTTGGCGTGTGACCCCAACATTCTTCTGCAGGGAAGTGTAAACCCATCATTTTTCATTTGAAGACTGGCTCATATGATCCTCGGTCTGATTAGATATTAGACCCGCAGAAGAATGAAAGGCATTCGTTGCCATAACGATAGGTTCCAGTGTCTGTGAAGTGTGAATTAGCACCTCTGCATCTGATGTTATATATATATATATTATATATATTTGTGTGTGTGTGTGTGTGTGTGTGTGTGTGTGTGTGTGTGTGATATGGACGACGCGTGCACTCTGCTAGGGTTTGGAGCTAAGGGCGATCGCGCGGCGTAAGAGGGGGAAGTGTGCGCTTTTTCTCTCTGATTCTAAAAACTCCATTCTCGCCTCTGCTTGTCGTTTCCATCTTGTCGGTAAGTTTCTTTATGGGCTTCCGAAATATGATCTTTTGATGAAGAACTTTGATCTTTTAAAATTATCGGGGGGTTGGAAGATTGGAGCTCTGGACAGCCGGCATATTCTGATCCAACTCTCTAACAATGATGATTATGCTAAGTTTTTTGCACGTAGAACTGTTCATTTTGGTAATGTTTGGATGCAGGTCCTTAAATGGACAACGGAGTTTGACCCTAAGACCGAGCTTCCGATTATTCTTGTCTGGCTTAGACTTCCAGGTCTAAAGGTGCATTTGTTCAATCACGAAATTTTGTTTCTATAGCTGCCATGTATGGTAAATCTTTAATGTTTGATGCCCCTACCTTTAATTTAACAAGACCCTCAATGGCTAGAATTTTAATAGAGCTGGATGTTACCTTACCTCCTCCGGAGGAGGTTTGGATTGGCTCTAGTCATACTGGTTATTAGCAGCAGATTTTGCTTTAAAAACATCATCACTACTATTTGCATTGTAGCATGTTTGGTCATGTTTCTGATCATTGTTTCCATTTGCACCCCGAATTGAGGAAATTCCCTGCTGGTCGTGTGGACTTAGCTGAGCAGAAATCTGCTCTTCGAACTAACATCTCTGAACCGGTTATTCAGTCTGTTGATGCCTGCGTGGGTCCTGTTGATCTGGTTGCTCCCTGTTTGGAGGCAACTAGTGTGGCTCATCCCGTGGAAGTAGCAGCTGATGCAACTTGTGTGGGTCCTGTTAGAACTAATAAAAATGTTGAACCTATTTATACACCTGAACCAGAACCCGAGCCACATCCCACTCAGATACCTACTGTTTCACTTAATCAAATTGAGGCACTTGATCCCCCACAAGCAATCACTCATCCTTCTACTTCTGTGGTTACTCCATCACAGTCGGATCAATCCTCTTTAGCTGCCTCTGCTTTAGAATCTGAATGGCAAATTAAAAAATATAGTAGGAAAAGAGGGAGAAGGAAATCTGAACTTCCAAATATGACACAGGTAAACAATATTGATGTCACGTATAATTCGGAGAGCGAGCACTTGCACTTTCCCCCTAGGCTTGCTAGGTGGGAGGGTGTCATGAGCCAAAATGTTTAATATTGTGGTGTGGAATATTAGATGAGTGGCGGACCCTCACTCCTTTAATCATTTAAAGCATTTATGTAGGGTCCATAAACCTGGCATTTTTGTTCTTTTGGCACCTCTTGTTTCAATCCATAAAGAGAACATCATTAAGAAATTCAAGGGTTACATGCATTTCTGTAATATGAATAACAAAATTTGGCACTTTTGTCGGAAAGATATCACTTTCAACATCATTGATGATAATGTGCAATACGTTCTTATGCATTATCGGTTGGAAAATTATTTTGGTTGGGCTACTTTTATTTATATCAGCTCTCTTTTAAGGGATAAGCTTCTTCTTCGGCAGCAACTTACTCATATGAGTGTTACTATTACTGAAAATTGGTTCGTCGGTGGAGATTTAAATATAATTATGTCGCCATCCGAGAGATGGGGGGGTGCTAAGGTTGACACGAGTCTTATCAACTGTTTCTGTGAACATATTCATGATGTTGACCTTTATGATTTACGCAATTCGAGTCCTCCTTACACTTGGCGGGGTGGTTTTCTTATGCAAAGATTGGATAGATCTCTGGGAAACTCAGTGTTTTTGGGTTACTACAACATTATTCATGTCAAACATCTTAATCATGTTGCATCGGAACAGAATCTCATTTTGCTTGGCTTGATTTTTCATTCCAAACCTTATTATTATCATTTTAAATTTCTCAATGTTTGGACTTCTCATCCTACTTTTATTGATACTTTTATTGATTTGATTAAGCTTGGGTCTCTAGATAGAGTGGTAACCCTTGGTTCATTTTGTGACAACTTCATAAGAATGTTGTTTCTCATTTAAAGAGATGGAACATTGATACTTTTGGCAATGTTCACTCTAGGGTTTTGAAGGCCCAACAGGAGGTTGACTCTTTAGAAGCTCAGTTGATTGACACTCCTGATCTTGTGGCTAAGTTAGTTGATGTTCATCACACTCTATTGGAGGAAATCTCCATTGAGGAGGATTTTCTTTGATAGAAAGCTTGTGACAATCATTTCAAGAACGGTGACAGAAACACCAAATACTTTTACGTTACTATCAAATATCGTCATAACATAAATATCATTATTAAGATTGTCACTGAGGAGGGCTCTGTTCTCATCGATACTGACCAGATTGGTTCCAATACAGCTGATTATTTCTTTTTTATCTATGTCGATACTCTACCTGTCACTGATATTCTTTCAGACTTCTTTGAGGATCAGAGAGACACGGTTTCCTCCCTCTCTCTGTCCGACACCCCTACTGAGTTGAAGATTTTTACTGCTCTTAAAGATATTAGCTCTCAAAGAACTCCTAACCCATATGGTTTTACTTCCGCTTTTTATATTTCCAGTTGGAACAATATTAAGAACGAGGCGGTACTTGCTATTCAAAGTTTTTTTCAGGGTAATGATCCTGGAAAGTATTTCTCTGCTCTGATTGTTCTCATCCCTAAATCAAATTAAAAATCTCATTGGAAAGATTTTCGGCCCATCTCTCAAATTTCTATTATATTTAAAATTATTAGTAAACTGATTGTGGCTCATCTCCAACCTCACCTACCTTCCCTTATCGGCCTTCATTAAAGGTCATGATATTTCTAATAATATTCTCTTGGCACAAAAAATTTTGCAGGATCTTGATAAAAAAATGCAGAGGTGGTAATTTGGTTATCAAATTAGATATCAAGAAATCCTTTGATATCATAAATTGAGATTTCATTATCAATGTTCTGAAAGTTAGGGGTTTCAATACCAGTTTTTGCACTTTGGTTAAAAGATGGTTGGCGAACAACTTTTACTGTGTTAGTTAATGGAAACTCTTATGATTTTTTCACTGCATGTCGTGGCATTAAACAGTGAGACTCTTTTCCCCTATTATTTTTATTTTAGCTTTTGACTATTTATCCAGGATACTTAATCATTTTTCAGTTTTCACATCATCACGCACAGTTCTCTCACAAAGCTAAAATAATGGTCTCACACCTTGCTTATGCAGATGACGTCATTCTTTTTGCTAATGCATCTAAACTCGTTATAAAACAAGTGATGGGACTTTTACAGGATTTTCAGAATTGCTCTAGACTTCGCTTTAATTGTGACAAGTGTTAAATGTTTTTTGGCAAGCAGGTTAAGCAACATCTTATTCAATGGGGAGTTACATATACTGGTTTTCATCATGCCTCTCTCCCTCTTAAATATTTTGGGGTCAATTTGATAAGGGGAAGGAGAAAACAAAGTCATATGGATGATGTTATAGATAAAATCAAACGTAAAATTAATAATTGGAGAAATATTTTTCTTTCTACTGGGGGCAGGATCTCTTTGCTTTATAGTGTTCTTTAGAGTATTCCACTATATGTTTTGCAAGTGTTCAATCCCAAAAAAGTGTTATTAATGAGATGGAGAGGCTTTTTAATAAATTCCTATGGGTGGGAAATGGTGCAAAGAAACTATGGGGCACTTGACATAAAGTTTGTAAGCCTAAAAAGACTGGAGGGTTTAGTTTTAAGGCATTAAAACATATTGTGGAAGTAAGCCTTTGCAAACTTTGGTTTAAATTCAAATTGGTCTCATCTCTTTGGACTTCCTTTTTGCATCAATAATATTGTGCTCAAACTCATCCTTCCTTAGTTTCATGGAAGGTTCGTGTTCTTGTATTTGGAAAGCTGTGGTTAATGCTAGAACCACTGCTAATGATTTCATATTTTGGGACATATGCGATGATAATATTTCTTTGTGGAATGATAATTGGGGGTTGTCACATAACTCTGATTATTCACACTCTCTTCATCCTAATTCCTTATTGGTCTCTGATTTCTTTATTCATGATGGATAGGACTTCTTCAAATTGTGTTCTATTGTGGGGGAACAAAATGCAAAACATATTCTTACTATTCTTATTAAACCTACACGAAAGGATCTCCCCATGTGAAAAAGAAACAATTCTCAATCGGTTTGCAAACTTATTTATGACAATTTACATTCACACCGTGATTGGTTACGGGGAAAATGAATTTGGCATAAACTTTTATCTCCCTCTATAACCATTTTCCTTCGGCAAAACCTCACTTCTTTAATACCTATTGATGATATTCTTAAGTTAAAAGGCTTAAATATGGCCTCGAGATGTCATATGTGCAAAATGGAGGAGGAAGACATGAGGCACATTTTCTTTGAATGTGTTTTTTCTTTAAGAGTATGGGAAATGCTTGGTGCACATTTCGGTTTTACTTGGATGTATAGAGGCTCTTTAAGCAAATATTTATGGCAATAGAAAGATTTTGATATCAGTAAGGAGGGGTTTCCCCTTCCTTTACTAATCCTTTGGTTCCTTTGGAACTCCAGAAAAAGTTTTAAATACAACACTTCTCCCCCCACTGCTTCTATCACTGTTGCTTATGTGATTGCCTATTACAATAAAGTCTTAAAGGCTGGTTCTACAGAGGTTCAGGTTTTAAAGCCCCCGGCTTATTAGGTGGGCTCCCCCCTCACCGAGTTATGTTAAATTAAATGTAGATGGTTGTTGGCATCCTGATTATGCTGCGGTTAGGGGAATATTTAGAGATTTTGAGGGTAGGTGTCTCTGTTTTTTCACCTCCCCTATTGTTGTTGATAATCCATTGGAAACGGAATGCTGGGGGCTTTTTTTGGCATTAATGATGGCTAATGTTTTCAATTTTCATAAATTAGAGGTGGAAATGGATTCTAAAATGCTCTATGATATTCTTTTGGGTACCTCTCCTCCCCTCTGGGATATATTATGCACTTTTAAATGTATTTTAATTTTTATGGCTAAAAAGCATCTTGAGGTAAACTGGAAATTTATTCATAGAGAGGGTAACTCCCCTGCTAATTGGCTTGCCAAGCATGCAGGGGAGGTCTGTCACGTTGGTATCCACCACCATGCTCCTCTTAGAAGACTCCTCATTGGGGATAGCTTAAATCTGCCTTATGTCCGTTTTTAATCATTTCTGCTTATTGGCTCTAAGGAGGAGCTGCTTTCGGTTTGATGGTTGGGGTCTACATTTCTATATTTTGCTTGGCAGGTTTTCAATTTTGCTGCAGGTCGAGTTCAGTTTTCTGTTTCTCTGTTTCTGACTCCTGTTTACTGTTTTGATCTCACGGTTTTTGCTGGTTTTTCTCTGCCCGTGGTGATGATTTTGGAGAACTCTGCTAATCTGAAGACACCTTCGTACATGATTTCTACTTTACTTTTCAAGTTACTTCTCAAGCTACACAAGATCACAGGCTTACTTATTCTTTGGCCTTTTGGTTTTTTTTTTTTGGTTTACATGTATTTTGGAGATTTTTTTGGTGTGAATTGTACTGTGGGGAGAGGAACCCCTAGGGGTGTGTCAATTATATTTTTTGGATTTCATAGACGCAGATCCTCCCCCCTCCCTTTTCCTGTACTTTATTTTGAAATTAACGCGTAGGGAGTCACCGCTGCTCTTTCCCCAAACTATATATATATATATATTGAAAGCCCAAAGGCTAATATATTAAAAGAAAATAAGGATACATATAGATTGAGTGGAAGGGCCCAAGCATGGCACCCTTCCCCCACGATAACTGCCACATACAAATAGTTCAAAAAAAAAAAAAAATACAAAAACTTACAAGAGACCTAAAGAAAAAAAAAACAAAAAAATGTCAAAAAACGTAGTATCAGGTAGCTAGAGAGCGACCCAATTTTGTTTTGTCTCTACCTCTAGTTTTAGAGAAGTAGTCAGGTAATAAATTGGTAAGATGAGTGACATTCCATGTAGTAACTAATGTATCATCCAATAGGTTCCCGAACTCGAGTCGACCTCCATTCTTGTTATTCCTCCTGAAATAGACCTGTCATTCCTCATCCGAAGATTGACTCGTCTGATCAGTAGATTGGTCTAAAGTGTATCAGGCATGTGAGGATGTTGAACATTAGAAATAAATGTTTGTTGTACAAGCTGATCTTTGATTGAATTAACGAAGCACTCTCGTTTTTCTTGGCATATAAGTGAATATTCTTGAATAATAGTAAGTGGTATAAGCACTTTTTGATCTGTACCTGTAGTATGATGTTCTTCATCAGAAACTGCGATGCTGGGTAGATGATCGGTTTGCACCTTCTCAGCAGGGATGGTAGGTGGCTGATCTTTAGCAATATCCAAAACATGTTTTGTCGTAGCTTTCTCTCCAGATGGAACAAATATGTTCAGAGTAGTGGGACTAGATTCATCCTTATTAACTTGATCTTTAGATTTCAAATTAGGATTGAACTTATGACATTTATCAAGTGTATGCCGAAACATCTTACAATGAGAACAGTAAAGAGATCTATGCTCTCTGATGATTTGTGGCCAATATCCATTATGAGTTGTGTCAAACAAGACTTCAGTAACATCAGGTAAATTAATATCTCTTTCCACAAGTATTATGGCCACAAAATGTCTGGTTAGGTTGAATTTCGGTAGATCTAGCTTCATTGGATCCCCAAGTATGACCCCAATAAAGTAAAGAACTAATGATGAAAAAAGTACAGCTTGAGACCTGATAGACTGAACAATAATGGTACAGAAAGATGTTCATGATCGGGGTCAAAATAAAAAAATCACTTGAGTAGTTTCATTGATTTACCAGCAATACTGAGATATTTTTTGAAGAAAATCAGAGTGTAATCTTCAACCACGGTTAATTGAATCAATGCATGTCTCTCATCCATAAGCCTCACTTTCCACTTTCCTACTAATTTGAGATCATCAAAACTTTTCTTGATAACTTCCATAGGTGGGTGCCCCCACTGAAATTTTCCAATAAGAGTAAACTTAAATTTGTTAGTCATGGTTGAAATTTCTAAGTCCGAGAAAAAAGAGTGTTTTTTTCCCACTTTTACTACTTGCATGCTTAATAAATGAGCAATCACCTATACCATCACAATATTCCTTATGACATGAGGGGAAGGCAACCGCCGTCTCCATCTGAGGATTACCCATTACGTTGGAAAAGGAGGTTTTGTAACGTTCAATCGAAAAAGAAGGAAGCTCCATCACAGCAATTAGAAGCCCTGTCAAGTCGGTCAGAGGGCAGGAATGATGAGTCGAAGACGATCAGGAACCAAAGAGACCAAACACTCGGTGTTGTCGAGGTGAGTCGAAAAGGAAGACGAAAGAAGGAAGACGAGCACGCAACCCCTTCCCATCTTCTGTGAGTGATCGAGGAGGAAGAACGAGAAAGATGAACTCGCGACCGCGACCCCTTCACGTCTTCCGTGAGATGTGAATCGACGAAATCAAACAGAGACGACGCAGCAGATGCGAACTCTGTCGGCTTCGAATGTCGCAGACGCGAGCTGCACTCAACGTTGAAGCAGTGCGAGCCGACGATGACGGAGAAACGATGCCGAAGAAGAAATGTGAGGAAAGGAAATGATCTTATGCGATAAGGATTGCTAGAGTTTGACATGGGTCGAAACCCTAGCAGAGTCGAGCATGGGAGAGGACATCCTGTCACAAACCATTATATAAATATATATATATATATATATATATATATATATATATATTAAAGAGAGAAAATAGAATAAGGCAGTAAAAATTGCAAAGTTCCTCCCCCACAGATCAAACCCATCAAACTAGATCGAAAGAGAGCCAGGGGAAATACACAAAACAGGGAGTCGTGGGCCTCCCAAGCAAATTAAAACCATCATATCAATGGAGCCATGGCCTCCAAGAAATTGTTCATGCCAAACCGCCTGACAAGATCCGTGTGAAGTTCCAAGCCATAGTGAAAAAAAGTAAGAAAAGTAAGAGAAGAAAATATCAGTTCCCCGAAGGTTCAAAGCTGACAGTGAAACCTTTATCAAACAACAAATATCACACTTCCCTACGAACATAAGGGGCATTGATGTTGTCTCCAACTAATAACGTATGAGGAGGGGGGGTGATCCCACCTGACAGACATTTGTAGCACTATCTAAACTAGCTAGCCAGTTAGCTGGCTTGATATAATAAATAACATCCCAAGGGGGCTCCAAACCCTTTGTGAAAATGTCCTTAAAAAATTGATTATCACTTTCCACAATGAGATTATTCCAGGAAAGATGAGCAGGCAGAATGATCACCAACAAAATAGCCCGAGCCTCAGTTTCTAAAGGAGAATCTACGCAAGAAGGGGAGGAGAAAAAGAGAATGCAATTTCCTGTATCATTCCTAGCCACACCCCCACAACCAGCACTATCAGGTTTCCAGCTCCCATCCGTGTTAAATTTAATCCAACCCCTGGGAGGAGGTCTCCACCTGACCAAAACAGTTCTAATAGGGAGCCTAACATCATTCATATTAGTGTTATCCAAGGAAAGAAAATAATTTATACCAGCAAAAAAAATTCTTCTTATTGTTCCCAAGCCTCCACAATTTATTAATGTAAGCAATGATATTAGTGAAAACCGTCCTACATCGAATGTCCTTGCTAGCATGAATAATATCATTCCGGACCATCCAAATGAACCAGCAAATAATATAGGGATAAATTTGCAAGAAATGCTTTTTCTTTCCATCAGAATTGCATGCAATAGAAGTAATAAATTGCTCTTAGGAGTTACGATGGTGCCAAACCACAATCCAGCCTTATGCCAAATAAACATAGAAAAAGAACATGAGAAGAAAGTGTGTTCAATGGTGTCCTCAGCCGCATGGCAAAAACAACATCTAGAAGCAAGTCTCAAACCTTTTAATTTAAGAATATCATCACAAGGAATGCTAGCACGAAAAATCCGCCAAGCCAAAAAGGGAATAGAAGGAGTTAACGCCCAACTCCACACACCCTCCCCCCATGGGAGCATCTGGAAATTATGAAGAGAGGAGTATAAAGACTTAGTAATGGAATGATTTAAAGGAGTTTTCATTTTCGGAGTGTCATGTAGTTGCTGATCAAAGGGAATAGTGGAAATAAAGTTTGCTCCCTCCGTTCCCAGAATGTTTATTAATAAAGGGATGTTCCAATGTCCATCCACCCAAGCATCCGACACCTTAAGGTTGGTGAGACTGAAGTCTCTCAGCTCAAGCACAACATGGGACCAGCAATCATGCCAAAAAGAAATACTATCATCACCCAACTCCCAATAAAGGTAGTTCTTGGCCCAATCTCTAATAAGAAGCAACCTCTTCCACATAATAGAATCACCTAATCGCCACCTGACCAAAGAAGGAAGCGAGGACCGACAGTATTTCCCATGCATGAACTTAGCCCACAAAGAATCCCCTTTCCTCAGATTGGACCATTGTTTAAAAACATTTATTTCAGCAATTTGATGCAGAGATTTGAAACTCAAACCTCCAGCGTAAAAAGGTTTACACACATCCTTCCAAGAGAGCCATCGCCGGCCAGAATGATTTCCCACCCAAAGGAACTTATTGAAACATCTTTCCAGATTTAAAAGAGTGATTTTCTTAGGATGGAGGACTTGGAGAGTGTATAAAGGAAGAGAATGAAGAGTGCTCCTGAGCAAAGTAATTCTTCCCCCAAAGGAAAGAGTTATTTTTTCAATCCATAATCCTTTTCCGCGCCTTTTCCACATTATCATCAA
The DNA here is from genome assembly GCF_001263595.1 of Phalaenopsis equestris. NCBI lineage: Eukaryota > Viridiplantae > Streptophyta > Magnoliopsida > Asparagales > Orchidaceae > Phalaenopsis > Phalaenopsis equestris. The sequence goes on from NW_018164816.1 coordinate 98,195, forward strand.
ATTGAATACGCCTCTTTCTGACTTTAAGGAGATACACCCCCAAATATTTCAGTGGAAGGTGAGAAAGAGAAAAACCCGAAAAATTAGAAATCCAGGAAACATTAGCACGATTAACCGTATCTCCCATATAAATATGACATTTGCTAGCATTAAAGAGGAGCCTTGAAATGGATTGAAAATCGGCCAATAAACGATGTATCACCTTGACCGATCTTCTACTTGCATTGGAGAATAAAATCATGTCATCAGCATAAGCTAAAAGAGACACCATCATCTTTGACTCATGAACATAATGCAAAGAAGGATTATCCCTGAAAAGGTTGTTAAGAAAGCGAGAAAGATAATCAAATATTAAAATGAAAATAGTAGGTGATAGAGGATCTCCCTGCTTTATGTCTCTACTAGCACTAAAGAAACCTCTAGCCTGACCATTAACCTCTAGCTTGACCATTGATAAGAACACTATATTTGTTGCAATGGAGCAAAGAGAGGATAAGTTTGCAGAAATCCTGAGAAAAACCCCGGGCCAATAGAACTTACACAACTGAGAGAGTTATAAGCCTTCCGGATATCCAATTTAGTAATCATGTTCCCTCCTCTACATCTTTTATCAATATCAAGTATCAGCTCCTGGGCCAGCATGATATTATCAGTGATCCTCCTGCCCTGAATAAAGGCCTGAATAAAAGCCGATTGATTCAAAGATATTAAATCATTTAGAAGAGACTGAATTCTTCTGACAATAATCTTGTTAATCAGCTTGGAGAGAACATAGGTAAGAGATATAGGCCGAAAATGGTCCCAAGCAGACTTCTGAGAATTCTTAGGAATAAGAACAATAGTAACGACAGAAAAATAACTTCCCGGAGTGTCCCCCTTGAAAAAGCTTTGAATAGCAGCCACTACCTGCTCCTTGACAATACTCCAACATTTAATATAGAAATCCGAAGTAAAATCATCAGGGCCCGATGCTTTGTTGCAATTTATATCAAGCAAGGTGGTATGAATCTCTTCCTCCGAAGGAAGATGACATAGGTCAAGATTCACCATGTGATGTCTGCCATCATCAAATAAAGAGTCATCAATAGTTCCCGTGATCTCCTGATATTGAAAGAGTTTAGAGTAATAAAGAACTGCACTCTCCCCAATCGTCTCATCCCCAGTAATCTAGTTTCCCTCCTCATCTTTAATCCTGACGATGGTGTTATTAGCTCTTCTTTGTTTAATACAAACATGAAAATATTTGGTATTTCTATCACCTTGAGTGAAATGAGTTTCCCCTGATTTTTGTTGCAAAAGCTCCTCCTCCCAAAGGGAAGCCTCCAATAATTCCTTATTCGCTTCCTGAAGATCATGAATAAAATCATTAGAGTTTTCATCAAGAGCCTGCAGACTATTGACCTTCTCCTCAGCGCTCCTAACTTTGGCATGAACATCACCAAAAAGATTCCAATTCCAAGATCTGAGTGCAGAAACCACCTTCTTATGCAATTTCTAAAGTATAAACCAAGCATTCCCAACCTCCTCACGTTTCCATTTATCCGCGATAAGTTTCATGAAATCCTCATGTTTAGCCCAAACATTAAGGTAACAAAAATGATAAGTAGAAATCTTTTTAAAATAATCAAAGGAAAGAAGAAGGGGGGAATGGTCAGAACCAGATCTGCTAAGATGTTGGACCTGTGAAAAACCATAGGAGGAAAGCCAAACTTGATTAGCAAAACATCTATCAAGCCTTTCAAAGAGCTTACCTCTTTTCCAAGTGAACTTAGAGCCGAAGAAACCCAAATCAGTAATGCCTGCACTAATCATATAGTCAATGAATTTATTAGTTAAAGTGCTATCAATACTCCTTCCACCTAACTTTTCAGACTCATGCATAACCATGTTAAAATCCCCTCCAACCATCCAGTTCTGATGAATATTCTTACCCATCTCAAAAATTTTGTGTCAGAGATCGAATCTAGCCATGTTAGAGGCTCCAGCGTAGACAAAAGTAAAGTGACCCGAAAAAACATCCATAGAAAAGAAAGTGTGCATGCACAAACTGTCTATCGTCAATGGTGATGTTCATCGTAATATGCTTCCGCCAGAAAAGTCAAATTTTGTTAGAACAATTGAAAAAGTATGAGAAATTCTTAAATTTGCCCAAGATATAATCATCCACAGAGGTGACCATAGGTTCTAAAATAGCAAAAATATCAATGTTATGAATCCTTGTCATTAATTTGAGTCCACCAATGGAGTGAGAATCCGCAACTCCCCTGATATTCCAAATCAGGATATTAAACATGAGTAGACACATGTCCATTCCTAGAAGATCTAGTTCGGGACCGTCCATTTTCACCATCCGAATAATACTGATTTGTGTTCGACAAGTTGTTTCCACTCGCAAGAAAAGGTGTTTCTGTTTGACTTCTAAACTTACGCCTACGATATTTTTGTACATGTCATTCATCTCTAAGAATTTTTGAAAAATCTTTTAAAGGAGTGTCGGAGAGAGCATCAGATTGATTAGAAAATGTAGAGATATTACCCACATTAATAGCATCAGGCAAGGAAGTCGAGGAAGGGCGAGCCTCCTCAATCAAGGTATTAACAGGCGGGTCCAAATCAGGCAGAGCAGACGTCACCCGCCCCATATCAGCCAGCTGAACCAATTCATTTGAAGAAATAGGATTAGTAGGATTAATATTTCTAACAGCATTCAGATTAGATATCAATTATCCCAACAGCCTCAGCCCTCGCTTGAGTTACAAGCCCACGCAACTGAACTCGGCCATATAAATATATATATATATATATATATATGTATGTATGTATAGATGTATATGTATGTATGTATAGATGTACACTCGTATACATGTATATATGTCTATGGATGTATGTCTTTGTAAGTTTATGGATGGATGTATGTATGTATATATATACATATTTATAGATATAGATATAAACACACATATATACATATATACATACATACATACATATAAAAATATATTGATACCGGAGCTAATCCAAACCATAATCGAAATGCAAATATTATTGTTGAAATTCAAAAAGAATGCAAACAAAAAATCTTGACAATAAGAAAAAAGGAACACAAACATAAAAGACACCCTATGGTGAGGGTGAAATTGGTGAACACCAGCTGAAAGCAAGTGGTGGCGGGCTGAGAGGTTGCGGCAGTAGTAAGTGGACTATTGAGGGGCTGCGACAGCACAGGAGGGTTGTGGTGGGGTTACACAGCAAAACAAGGTGTTGGAGGTGGTTGCGGTAGCAGGGTGGAGTGCTAGAGGAGTTTGGCGGCAGTAAGGAGGGACCCAGAAGGATGTGCAGTAGCAAGCAGAGTGGTTAGGACTCTTGACAAAAAGTTGTGAGAGAGAGGGCGAGGGAGAGTTGAACGGTGGCTGAATAACAGCGGACCGTCAGCAGCGATATCCACAAATTCAGAGCTGGGATAAGGTTAGAGAAGCGGAGAAGGGCAGATAAACACCACCTTAGGACAAGTTACAGTCGGAGTACTTCTCGCTTTCGGATACATCCCTCAAGGGAAAAACTTGAACTTTGATGGCTGTCATGACAGAAAACTCGACAAAACTAACCTTGAAAAAAGCAAAGGACATATTTATAATAGTAGATAACAAGAACGACACAGCTTGATCTGACGTGAAAGTAAACAACACCCCCCCAAAAATAATGGTGGCCATGGATGTAAGATATTGATTGTGATGTCCTAAAATGCTCTCTGATGTGACTGTCCCACGTCTGGATTTGGTGTCTCGGTCTTATCATCCTCTGTCGTCACCTAAACTGATTCCACGGACACTGCTCTGCTGGCAAGGACACATGTGATCTCGGACTCCTCCAAAGGAAGTAGGACAATGTGCTTCCCGTCCATGGTGAAAGAATAGGTGTTTTGGAATTAATCATGCTAAGTCCTAAATTCAAATTTTTGTAATTTCCCCAACGACAGGTTGCAGACATCCACGAGTACCACATCACACCACACCTGATCCTGCAGCTAGGTTCTAATCAACACGTGAGGAACAGGCATCTTTCCCTAGCAGAAAGAGCCACTCTGATCAACTCTTCTTTATTAGCTATGCTAATGCACCTTTTAACACATATTGAAGTGCCAAGTAGTCTTAGATGAGATTGAAAGGAAATGCAGGCAATTACTTTGAAGAAAAAATCAAAACCTGCCTGGAATATAAAAGGAGCACCTCAATTATGTGGAAGATTTTATGCGTTGGGGCTAAATCCCTCCAGCCAATTACAAGATGGAAAATTGCAAATGGGTCCAGTATTTAATGCTAGCAACCACGCATGGATCATAGAAACACAAGATGGCAATTTGCAAGTGGTTCTCTCAGCTTTCTAGCATTCAAGAGTCATAAAAAAACCCACCCCCCCCCCCCCCCCCCCCCGTCGGCGATGGGACCCTTCTTTTCCTCGGGGTCACTAGCAAGGATGGAGTTTTTTGAAATGAGCATGGCATGGGAATTTGTGCGGCTGGCACTTATTTCAAATATTAGGATAGCTCACAAGTGGAGTTACATGTTATCCAAGTGTTGCAAAATTTAAGTGAATAATGGTTGTTCGAGAAAAAGGGAATTATCATTGAAAGCCACAACGCCTATAAAGTTTTGGAGCTCTACAATGCAAAGGAAGCCTTGGCAAATGCTAACAGCAAGGCGCTCCGGATTTAGCCTTTTCGTTGAATTTTAGATTAAGTTTTATTTTTGTATAAGCCACGCTAATGTAATAAGGCCACTTAATTTTTGTGCTGAGTCCTTACTGGTTCTTTTTTTTATGCATGTAGATATTGATAGAGAACTCTTATCAATACGTGTAGATGACAGGGCTCACTTTTGTACATCATAGATGCATACATGCATAGTTTTTGTACGTTTTTTTAGCTTTTAATGCATATGCTTATTCCAGGCTCTACTAGACATCTCCGGTCAATGTTGACCCTGTTCTACTTCTTTATCCACATCAAATAATACAATTAGGAAATTCGCTGAGCCATAAGGGATTTTTCCAATATCTGCATAGACGCCATGTTCTTGTTGTTCCCTCCATAAATGATGAAATTGCATAACTTCCCATTCACAATTTAATGAGTGTAGAATAAATTATGGAAGCCACTGCGGATCCAACATAGCCTCAGTCTAAAGGATCCATCAAATCACAAGCATCTTACCCTCATCCGATGGAAGATGATACACCTCGTCCAATTTTTCAGTCGCGTCCTCGTCTATAACCTCCTCCGCAACATCCTGCTCGATGTATCAATCCTTGAATGGACATAAGTATCAATCCTTACCAAAATAAATTAGTTGAAACTATAACAATCATATGTCAAATTTCTTTGATCCACAAATTAGCCATGAGAAGTCGCCATTCATCCAACCACTTAATTGTTGCATTCAAGAGTTCAGCTTTAATAGCAAATGAAAATAGAAAAAAAAAAAGTAAACCATGAATGGAGTTTAAGGGGAAAGAGAAAAAAATAGAGAAATAACAGTTCTTTTAACAATCATAATTAATCAATGCATGAGTATAATCTATGTTAATCTTTATATAATGTCATAATTTATCTATCATATCTAATTAAATTTACAAATGTAAGGGTTTTTTTAACTACTCATATCCATAAATCAAAGAATCAAACATAATGACACGGTAAGAGGTAAGTCGTTACAATCAAAAAGCTCTGGAAGATTAATAAATGTTTAGATGATTTAAAAATGAGAAAAAAATTAAGACAGAAGATGCTAAAGTATTAGAAAAGCATTATATAGGAAAAAGCATTTACCCCTTCTTTGAAAAAAGAGATAAAAAGGTGAAAAACATGAAAGAAAACTTAAAAGTATAGACATCCCTAACCAATGCATCAGTAATTTATAACTCTCTAATCAGAAAAAAAGCAAAGATGATTCTGTATCCATTTTGTAAAGCTCGTCAGATAGATTATCATACACCATGTGAACATTATAGGCTAAACATTGGGGGAAAAAAAAGATTCCTAAAGCCTACAAGTCAAACATGATGCTCCAATTAGATGGTAGAACAAATGCATTTGCATTATAACTGAACTCCGTAACAAAATTCACTTTTTTATATCTAAACCATAACCATGTTTTCTTATTCATACAAATAATTTAAATAAATCAACCACCCAAAAAATTTAAAAAAAAAGGAAAATAAAAAAGCACACACCATGTGCATTATAAAGCACACAAAGATCACATAACATGTGCTATTTAATACTATTAACATATATAAATTTGCTATCCTAGAGATGACAATAAGCCCAAGTCTTCCGAGATCTACCTCTGCTTTTCCTAACACAACTCAAATCTAAAACATCTACTCTCCTAATCGGATCATCAGATGGTCGACGTTTAATGTGACCAAACCATCTAAGACCACTTTCTCTAATTTTGTCTGTCACAGGAGCTACACCAACCCTATCACGGATATATTCATTTCGCATTTTGTCTCTAAGTGTAAAGCCACTCATCCACCTCATCATTCTCATCTAGGCAACACTTAACTAATTATTATACTTCTCTTTCAAAGGCCAACATTCAGCACCATAGAGCATTGCAGATCTCACCACCGTCTTATAAAATTTTCCTTTCAGTCTAAGTGGTACTTTTCTTTTTCTATCACACAAATCACACAAAAGGCTCGAAGCAATCCTCCACTTCAACCAACCAACCTGAATTCTATTATTAACATCCCCATCTATATCACCATTGCTTTCAACAACGAACCCAAGATATCTAAATCGTTCACACCATTTAATAATTTCGTCACCCAAAGTCACACTTTTGTCACTATAGTTATTACTCCTAAAATTACATTCTATGTATTCAGTTTAGTTCTACTTAAATGAAGGCCTTTAGACTCCAATGTAGACCTCCATCTTTCAAGTTTTTCCTAGGTTTTTTCTCTCGTTTTATCCACGAGAAGGATATCATCAGCCAAAAAGCATACACCAAGGTACATCCTCCTGTAGATAAGACCATCCATAACTAAAGCAAAAAGATATGGGCTTAAAGTCAATCCCTGCTGTAATCCAACAAAAATAGGAAAATATTTGGTCAATCCTCCTTCAGTTTGAACACAAATAACAGCTCTAGTATACATATCTTTGATGACTTCAATATAAGTCACATCGACACCTTTCTTCTCGAGAACTCTCCAAAGGATATATCTGGAACCTTATCGTAAGCTTTTTCTAAATAAAAAAAAAACCAAATCTAGATTCTCCTTATTATCTCTGAACTTCTCCATCAAACCTCTCAATAAAAGTATAGCTTCCATAGTAGACCTGCCCGGCATAAATCCAAATTGATTATGAGAAATCTTTGTAATGCGTCGTAACCTATGTTCAATTACCCTCTCCCATAACTTTAAAGTACAACACATCAACATAATTCTTCTATAATTTGCACACTCTTGTGCATTCCTTTTATTCTTAAAAATGGGGACCAAAATACTCTTCCTCCACTCAGGCATCTTTTTAATTTTTAAAATAATATTAAAGAGCTTAGTAAGCCAAAAAACTACCAAATCTCTTAAAATCTTTTCTTTTCTTTTTGTTTTGGCGTCACAGATTGTTCTCGACTCTCTACAGGTCGTTTGATATTTTTTCAGTTCTCTAAGCTTTTACATTTAAACTAATTTTTATAACATATCTTCTTATATTTTATCTTTTCTTGCACATTATTATTGATCTCTAAGGTCGATCCGATTTTCAGAAACTTCATTAAAAAGTTTATCAAGATAATTCACCCACCTATGTTGAATATCTTTTCTAAGAAAAAAACTTTTTGATTTTCATCTTTAATACACTTGAGTCAAATCTTTACTTTTCTTTTCTCTTTGTTTGGCTAGTTTATACATTTACTTTTCACTCTCCTTACCATCTAATCTATTATAAAGATCATTAAACACAATTTTTAGCGTCACAGATTGTTCTTTTAGACTCTCCTGCGGGCCGTTTGATATTTTTCCTAGTTCTCTAAGCTTTTACATTTAAATCAATTTTTATAACATAACTTCTTATATTTTATCTTTTCTTGCACATTATTATTCCACCACAAACATCTTTTGTTATTTATTTAATAGTGTTTGTTGTTTTATTTCACATAACATTTGTTTCTTCATGAACATCCCAAATTTCGAAATCATGAATTTTACTCATAAAAATAATTTTATTTGTGTCTTTTAGGTTCCCCCATCTAATTCTACGATAATAAGTCCTAGTATTCTTTATTTTACAACCTTTCATCTTAAAATCTAGAACTAATAAGCAATGTTGGGTACTTAAATTCTAGTTTGGAATGACCTTACAATTTTTACAGTCTCGACGATCGCTTCTTTCATAAGAAAATAATCAATTTTTGTTTTATTAGATCCACTCTTATAAGTAATAAGATGTTCATCTCTTTTCTTGAATAAAGTATTAATAACAAAATCATACGCTAATGCAAAATCTAAAATAGTTCTACCTTCTTCATTAGTTATTCCAAAACCGTAGCGACCATGAGTATTTTTTAAGTCTTCTACCACTCTACCGACATGTCCATTTAAATCTCCTCCAATAAAAATTCTTTCTTCAAAAGGTATCATTTGTATTAAGTCTTCTAAGTCATTCCAAAAATTATCTTTAGACCTTGTATCTAAACCTACTTTAGGAGCATAAGCACTTATAATATTAAAAATCTTAGTATCAATGATAATCTTAAAGGCTATAATTCTATCTCCAACTCTATTATTTTTTACAACATTATTTTTTAAACTCTTATCTATAAATACACCTACACCATTTCTAATGCTAATCTTACCAGAATATCAAAGTTTAAAACCTAAATTATCAATCTCCTTAGCATTTTTTTCCAACCCATTTAGTTTCTTGAATGCATAAGATATTAATTTTCCTATGAATCATAATATCAACTAATTCCATTAATTTACCATTGAGAGTACCTATATTCCAAGATCTTATCCTAATAATAGTTTCATTAGTTTCATGGACTAACTTTTTTACCCGCATTCGTCCGTAATGTGAAAACTCTTGCTTATTTAACACTACGTCTGGGAGTCGGTGTAGCGGCCCTAGCACTCTTTTCACTGTATTCAAGCTATACAGCGCGTCGCTTCCAAGGGACGCCCTAGCACTTACATAATGATCAAAAGGATTCATGTCATGATTTTTTTTGACAAGTTTTACGCTAGTTGTCGACTACCTAATGCAACCCTCCACTTTTCACATCCGGGCTTGAGACCAACAATGACAGTGTTAAATAATAAATCAACTATGCTCAATAAAAATTACTCGTTTAAACAAGACTATCTATCTACAAGTACTTGCTTTTATTTTATTGTTTCTGATTTTAGAATGGTTTTAGAGTTGTTGGCATGTGAAGAGAGATACAACCATCAATGGTTGAAAATAGACATTATTGGCTAAGTATAATAAAATGTGGAGCATATTATTTCACAATACAGGTCTTGTTAGTCTGCCATGGGTTGGAAATAGAGCACACCTTAGACAAATTCATATAAGCCTTAAGAAGATACTAGTATAAATTTTGTGCTAAGTTTAACATGAACCATAAGATGAGATAATCTTATTTTTTTAATAACAGGATATTTAAAAAAAAAGAACTGTTAATTTCATATCATGTCATAAGCTATTGATGCATCTTACAATGCTCTATTGTATTTTAAAGAGGTGGTTAAATTGCATAAGCTACCAAAAATAAATATTTCCAATCAAGGTATACACTTCATAAGCTTTATTTAGAAAACTCAAAAGAAAAATAATGTAGCACAACTTAAATTTTCAGAAATTGATAGACAATAATAACTTTAACTAAAAAATTAACAACTTAGTGCAAGTTTGGGAATACTGTTGTACTGCCGGATGATAGACACACCTGGGTGTGGATTTATAGGGCATATGACTAAGTTTGTAGATAATTCATTTGTCAAAAGGTCTTTTGGAATGAGGCCGTTTGAGATTGTCACATAGTTTCAAGAAAAGAAGGAAAACATAACTGAATGAGCTTCCCATTCAATGAATTTTCACAATCACAAGTAACATTAATTGCATAGGATATTCCCAAGAAAAATGAACTACTATTATGAATTAGCTACTAACTAGGATAGTACAAACCTTCTATAAATGTGAACAGAAAATATCGGAAGTTTATAACTAATGATAAATTAATGGAATATTTACGTTCAAAAAGGTTTCATTTAAGAATATTTACGAAATAGAAGAGAGAAAAACAATAATTTAAAATCTTACAACACATTAGAACTAGCACATAAAAGTTCAAAATTTTAAAACATAAAAGTGTTTTTCTTAGAGGAAGTTATTCAATATAAGTGGGCGAACTATTTTAATAAACTTTTTAATAAAGTTTTTGAAAATAGAATCCGCCTTAGTGATTTTAATATCGTTAATGATAATTAACATTTTATATTTACCGTTGCATTAGTAAAAAAGAAGTTGATGAGGCTTTAAGCAAAACAAATGGTGGAAAATTAGTAGGATTTGATGATATCCCAACTGAAATGTAAAATATTTAGGAGATTTGGAAGTTTTTTGACTTACTAAACTCTTTAATATTATTTTAAAAATAAAAGATGATTGGGGACTGGAAGAAGAGTATTTTGATCCCCATTTTTAAGAATAAAGAGGATGCACAAGAGTGTGCAAATTATAAAGGAATTAAGTTGATGTGTCATACTATAAAATTATGGGAGAGGGTAATTGAACATAAGTTAAGACGCGATACAAATATTTCTCATAATCAATTTGGATTTATGTCGGGCATGTCTACTATGGAAATTATACATCTATTGAGAGGTTTTGATGGAGAAGTACAAAGAGAAGTACAAAGAGAATAAGGAGAATCTAAATATGATTTTTATTGATTTAAAAACACTTACGATAAAGTTTCAAGAGAAGTCCTTTGGAGAGGTCTAAGGAAAAATATTGTGATGTGAATTATATTTAAGTCATTAAAGATATGTATCCTAGAGTTGTTACTTGTGTTCGAACAGAAAGAGGATAGACCAAGTATTTCCTATTTTAGTTGGATTATATCAGCGATCCGCTTTAAGTACATTTTTTTTTTTTTGCTTTAGTTATGGATGCTCTTACTGGACATTTACAAAATGATGTTCCTTGGTGTATGTTTTACGCTAATGATATCCTTCTTGTAGATAAGACTACATAAAGAGTTCAAAAAAAACTTGAAATATGAAGATCTACATCAGAGTCTAAAGGTCTTCGTTTGAGTAGATCTAAAACTAAACACAAAAAAAGTAATTTAATAATAGTAGCTCTAGTGACAGAGTTGTAACTATGGGTGATCAAATCAATAAAAAATGTGAACATTATTTAGATATCTTGGGTCTATTGTTCAAAGTGATGGTCATATAGATGGGGATGTTATTAGTAGATTTCAAGTTGGTTGGTTGAAGTAGAAGAATGCATCGAGTCTATTATGTTATAGAAAAGTACTGCTTAGACTGAAAGAAAAATTTTATAATATGGTACTGAGACCTACAATGCTCTATGATGCAGAATGTTGGCCTTTAAAAAAGAAGCATAAAACAAAGCTAAGTATTGTTGAGATGAAAATGCTTAGGTGGATGAGTGCCTTGACACTTAGAGACAAAATGTGAAATGAATATATTCGTGACAAGGTTGGTATAGCTCCAGTGGTAGACAAGATTAGAGAGAGTCAACCATCTAATCCACTTAGGAGAGTAATTGTTTTAGATTCGGCTTATGGTAAGAAAGGAAAATGTGGACCAAAAAAGACTCGACCATATTGTAATAAAAAAATATCTTAATCTATTAGAATTAAATGAAAATATGACACTTAATAGGAAGCAGTGGAGAAAATGAATTTATGTAGCCGACCACACCTAGTGGGATAAAGACTTTTGTCGTTCATGTATAAATTGTTGTTTACATATTCAACCACTTGCAAAAAAAAAGATACAACACTCCTAACGCAGGAAATGACAGATTGAAATATCCATAATACTCAAAGCAAAAATAAAATTGAATAAAACAAAAATTTAATAAAATATAAATAGTTCCCTCTCAAAAACCCTAATTCTAATTAAAGAAATACTAAATATGAGCTCCAAAGGCTGGAAGCGATGAAATGGCAGGAATGTCGGCTTGTCTTGTTTGTGAATTGCAGAAATTCCTCATATGTGTTTGTTGGATTCATTTTGCATCAAGCGTAATCCCGCAATCGAGGGGTCCCGCGATCACGATACCACAAAACGCAGTATTCGTGGAAGCTCCTACGTTATGCTCCCGGAGTAGGAAAGGCTTGGCCTTCTTTTCTAGAAGCTTTTGGAATAGACCTATCGCGACCATAATAAAATCACTGTTGTGTTTTGTCAAATGCAATCCCACAACAAAATCTTTGTTCACATCTATTCCATGAAACTCTAAAACACATGTCATTCTAAAACATATCATGATGGAACAAAAAGTCATCATTCATTGGAACAATCAAAACTGGAGCAGCATTTGGGCTAATACTCCAATGAATCAAGCCTCAAAACATCAAATGTGTAACATGTTTATCCAACTTCATACTCGATTGGTCGCATCCCATAGGTGACTTGGCATGGCATAACAAGCCCTTAAATGAGGTCTAGGACATTTTGATTCTCTTTCAGTAGGCACCAGGGAGATAAATTATCAATCAGGATATCTAGCAACTCTCTCAACAAAGTTGTACCTTTTTAGTATCGGCTCCTTTTTTTAATAGAAAGAGCAGCTCGTGGCTCCTTACACGTTAATATCAAAAAGACGGTTACAATAGGGTTTTCATTTTTTTCAATACAACTCCACCCAATACAGCTAGTGGGAAACGTGAATCCCCGCTAAAAATCAAAAAAATACATAAAATCCTAGGGGTTTCATTTTTTTCAATACAACTCCACCCAAAAAGGAAAATTGCTGGAATAAAAGTAAAATTAACCTAAATATACATGTATCAAACTAAAACGTATACTCAAAAAAGTGATGTATACCCTCTATAAGCATGTATATCAAAAGAAACAAAGATAATAGAATTTGTATGCCAACCAACGACATCTCGAAAGCAGGAAATCAAAGCATGACCCAAAGAGTCCAAAACCTGCAACTCAAAAAGACTGAAGAAACAGTAAACAAAGAATAAATCCAAGTGGTTAGAATAAAAATAGTGGTCCTCGTTCCTCCAACACCCCAAGAAGCAAAGACAATCCAACCGGGCCTAAAAAGCTCATCCGTAAAACCAGTCCTATTGAAGAATCCCCCAAGTGTCATATCTCCAATATACAACCTCCAAACCATCCTCACAAATGTAGCAAAGGTGCCCTGGGCCGCCATGCTTAAAATATAAAACCAAACAAAAAACACCGAACACAGTCTCCCAACCTGTAACCAGAGAAAGTCCCCAGCTCCACAACCACAACCACCAACAAATAGGGAGCCCTGGGCCTCCCAAATAAAAAACAGATACACCCAACACAGCTCGACAACCACAGCCAGCAACCAATAGGGAGCCCTGAGCCTCCCAAATAAAACAAAACAGATATAGCAAAGGAGTCCTGGACCTCCATGCCAATGATAAAATACCCTTCATCACAACAAACAAAATGATAAATAGTCATATTCCCAGAGCACCGCACCTCCAAATTACCCAGAAATGAGTGAGTGAGAGAGAAGTTCAGCCTAATTAAAACATGGGCGATCCAAGCCAGTCAGCCACCCATAATTCATCAAGATGAGACATTTGTACAAATAAAAAGAGCATCAATATTATCACCAGCCAGCAGAGTATAAAGGGTAGGGGGAGGGGGGAGTAGCTCCCACCCTAGACTAGAGCCACCCAAATTAGCAAGTCAATTCGCGGGTTGATTACACTCCCGATAGATGAAATTCCATATAACATTCATATTAAAAACTAACCCTTTAATCCTCCTAATATATTAAAGAATATCACATGGGGTGTCGGCACCAAGAGTTAAAATATCAATCAAGATACGATCGTCACATTCAAAAATAATATAATTCCAATTGAGAGAATGAGCCAATAATGCAGCAGTTAAAATAGATCGAGTCTCAGCCTCAATAGGGGAGTACGCATGAGAAGGACACTTTCCGTGGTGATTCCTAGCAATGCCCCCACATCCAGCACTAGAGACTTTTCAACTCTCATCAATATTAAATTTAATCCACCCTCTAGGGGGTTGACTCCATTTGACCAAGGTAGGTGGACGGAGGGGGTGGACTCCATTTGACCATATTAGTGAAAACCATCATTTAGTGAATTTCCTTACCCTCATGAATAATATCGTTCCGAGCTATCCAGATAAACCAACAAATGATATAAGGATAGATTTGCCAAAAGTGTTTTCTTCTTACGGTTCGATTTTTGCATTTTTTTTGGCACTCACCGTGGTAATGGCTTCAGGGCTTTCTTATACCATCGACTTCGCCAGTGATAACCCAGCCAAACCCTCCTATGCTACAGTGGTTCACAAATGCAGCTCTCATTTCCACCTCGCAGATAGTCCGATATTCCCGTAGATGTACCATGATTCAATTGCAGAACATGGAGATTGCAATCTCATCAAAAAATTAGAGAAAAGGCGGACAAACCAGCAATATTTTTCTCTGACGCTGAAATATCAACTCGTGCAGGAAAATGCAAGTTTACTCTAGTTGAAAAGTTTCAATTAGGTTGCCCTAAGATGGAGACTATCAGGAAAGTTTTTGAATACTTCAAACTAGTTGGCGCTTGACAGGTGGGTCATTCTGATGGAAGACATTTTATGATACAGCTAAGTATAGAAGAAGATTACACAAGAATTTTCTCAAAAAAATTCATCACAGTCGATGGCAAACATATGAAATTGCTCAAATGGACCCCTGATTTTGATCCAATAAAGAACCCCAATTTCACCTATTTGATTCTCATTACCTGAACTCAAACTTCAATTTTTTGACCTACCTATCTTATATGCAACTGGGACAATCCTTGGAAAACATTTATAGGTAAATTTACCCATAGTTCATTTCTCAAGATTCTCTATTGCAAGGATTTTAACTGAATGAGATATTACACTACCAGATGTAGAAGAAGTATGGTTTGCCTCACAATGGTTATTGACAAAAAATGGTTATTGGCAAAAAATTATTATGGAACAAAACATCACTACTGCAAACACTGCAAGATGTTTAGACACCCGAAGGAAAAATATTTCAGATTGCGCCCACAGTTGAGAACCAATAGTTACAAGTAGGAACATGTTGTTAGCGCACCGCATGTGCCTGAACGCGCTCCTAACAAACCGGGTGACAGCCAACCTGAGAAGAGAATCACCACAAGACAAGAGTTGGTGTCTGCTCCTAGGAACCCTTCTCCTGACCATAATACAACGGATAATGTCCATATTCAAGAAGCATTAGGTGCAGAGTTGACAATTCACACTTCACATACATTGGAAATTATCGATGTGGCAACGATTCTTTCCTTACACTGCAGTTCTAAATCAGACCGAGGATCACACGAGCCAGTCTTCTGATGAACAATGACAGGTTTACAAGTCTCGGCGGAAGAAGAAGGCTGGGGGCACAATCCAACTTGAAAATTTAATGGATGATACATTGGTTACTCCTAACAATGGCACGACACTTCAAAATTTATTATCTTGTATTATGATCTTTCACCACTCCTAAAGCTAGAGGAAGAGGCAGGACTAAACTGGCTCGTCCCTAGCTTTTGTTTTCTACATGTTTTAATTTTTTTAGATCTGTATCTTTTTGTTGGAGTATTATTATACAAAAAGGCTTTATATATCACACGCTTCGTTCCACCATCATTTTTCGTCGAGGCTCTGCTAGGGTTTCGCCTCACGGCAAAGCCCTAGCCTCTGCTACCTGTATTCCACGCTCGTAGAAGAAGGGGAGTGTGCTTCTCTGTTCCGTCGTCTGTTTCGTCAAGCTGTAGGGTCGATCGGGATCGTGTTGCGCCTGTGTTGTAGGGCTGATCGTGATCGTGTTGCGCCAGCATCGTGGTCGTTGTAGGGTCGATCGAGCTACGTCTGTGCTGCTTGCGTTTCTGTTTTCGACCAGTACGCACCTTTCTTTTCTGCGGGTTTGACGACCCGACGCTCATCGTCGCATGTCTGGTTTCTTTGGCTTTTGTATCTGCAGGTTGAAGGATCATCGTTATGGCGCTTCCTTCTTCTTCAATTGATCCTAACAAAGCTTCTTTCGTCCACGTGGTGAGTAATCATCTTGTGGAATCTACTATTGTCTTCCCCTCAAGCTATAAGGAATGTCGTGATGGTACGAGCGATTACCCTTTTCTTAAGAAGATAAGCAGGAAGAGTGGGAAAGCAGTACTATTTTTCTCTGATTCAGAAATTTCAACCTTAACTGATAAATTCAAGTTCGCTCTTATTGAAAAATTTTAGTGGAGACACCCACCTATAGAAGTTATCAGAAAGAGTGTTGACGATCTCAAACTTGTAGGCAAGTGAAAAGTGAGACTTTTGGATGAGAGACATGTGTTGATTCAGTTAACCCTAGCTGAATACTATGCTTAGATTTTCTCAAAAAAATATCACAACATTGCAGGCAAGTCAATGAAGTTACTCAAGTGGTCTCCTGATTTTGACCCAACTCATGAGTCTCCTACTGTTCCGATATGGATTAGTTTATCTGGCCTCAAGTTGGAATTCTTTAATCATTTCTTTAATCATCAGGTTCTTTATTCTATTGAAGTCATTCTTGGAGATCCTATGAAGCTAGATATGCTCACCTTTAACCTAACCAGGCCATCTGTGGCCAGAATACTTGTGGAAAGAGATTGGGCACAACTCACAATGGATATTGGCAACCAATTGTCATGGAACATAACTTTTTAGTGTACCCACTATAAAATGTTTAGGCATACACTTGATAAATGTCACAGGCTTCATCCAAACTTAAAAGATAAAGCTCAAGCAAACAAAGAGGGGTCTAACCCCATTGCTATGGACACATCTGCTCAACCTGTGGAGAACGTTCCCACAAGACAGGATTTGCCTATGGATACCCCTTGCCGACACCACAGTTCCTGATGAGTAACATCATACTACAGGTATAGATCCAAATGTGTTTATACCACTCACTGTTTTTGAAGAATACCCACTTACATGCAAGTACACACGAGAATGCTCCCGCTCCCCTGATCCGATAAAAGATCAGCTTGTACAACAAGCTGTTGTTTCTAATGAATTTCCAACAGCCTACACATGTTCGACACACTTTAGACCAATCCACTGACTAGGCGAGCCAATCTTCGGACGAGGAATGGCAAGTATACTCCAGGAGGAAGAAGAAGAATGAAGGCAAACTCGAGCTCGGCAATTTATTGGATGATACATTGGTTACTACTGGCAATGACATTTATCTCTCCAATTTATTAGTTGGCTCCTTCCCTAGAACTAGAGTCAGAGGCAAGGCAAAATTGGGTCGCTCTTTAGTTACCTGATAATCTAGATTTTGACACTTTTTGGTTTTATTTTCTTTAGGTCTCTCCTGTATTTTTTTCGTATTTTATATTTTTGGAACCATTTGCATATGGTGGTAACGAGTGGGCAGGGTGTCATGTTTGGGCCCTCCCACACAATCTATATATATCATAATTTCTTTTTAATAAATTAGTCATTGGGCTTTAATATATATATATATATATATA
>NW_018164816.1:116074-116655 GCF_001263595.1 Phalaenopsis equestris
ATATATATATATATATATATATATACACACACATAAATATATATGTACATAAACTGCTAGATCTACCGACTTTCAACCTAACCAGCCCTTCTACAGCCAGAATACTTGTGGAAAGAGATATTACTTTACCTGATGTTACTGAAGTCTGGTTGGGCACAACTCATAATGAATATTTGCAACAAATCTTCATGGAGCATAGACCGAAGTTTCATCCTAATTTGAAATCTGAAGATTAAGTGAATAAGGATGGATCTAGTCTCACTACTCTGGACATATCTGTTTCATCTGGAGAGAAAGCTACCACAGGACAGATTTTGGATATCGCTAAAGATCAGCCACATACCATCCCTGCTGAGAAAGTGCAAACCGATCCTCTACCCAACATCGCAGTTCCTAATGAAGAACATCATACTACAGGTATAGATCCAAAAGTGTTTATACCACTCAGTGTTATTGAAAAAGACTCACTTACATGTCAAGACACACGAGAGTGCTTCTTTGATTCAATCAAAGATCAACTGGTACAACAAGTAGTTATTTCTAATGTTCAACATCCTACACTTATCCTGCACACTTCAAAC
>NW_018164816.1:116673-140996 GCF_001263595.1 Phalaenopsis equestris
AATCCACTGATCAGGCGAGTCAAAATCTTCGGATGAGAAATGACAGGTCTATTCTAGGAGGAAGAAGAAGACTGAAGGCCGACTCGAGCTTGGAAACTTATTGGATGATATTTTGGTCACTACTGGCAATGACACTCATCATACTAATTTATTAACTGGCTCTTTTCCTAGAACTAGGGAAACATGCAAAGCAAAATTGGGTCGCTCTCTGGCTATCTAATACTACGTTTTTTGGCATTTTTTGTTTTTTTTTTATTTAGGTCTCTTGTAATTTTCTGTATTTTCACTTTTCTTGGAACCATTTGTATGTGGTGGTTATCGTGGGGGAAAGGTGTCATGCTTGGGCCCTTCCACACGATCTATATGTATGCTTAGTTTATTTGATCGAGCCTCATCCTCAAGTATTGTGTTTATCCTTCGGGATAGATACAGGGTTTGAGGTATAGTGCTCTTTCATTTATACTATGAAAAATATGAGGTCAGTTTGATTTCATACTTTTCTAAACTTATATGTATGTATATATATATATATATATACATACATATAAGTTTATTATGTAAGTGTTAATAGTAAGTATATTTGAAATCATGAAGCATATGAAGAAAAGGAGATTCAGATACGGGATTGAGTAGATCACTTCGAAAAATATCTATTCTTGTTTACATGTTTTATTCTCTATTCTAACAAACATTCTTATTTATTTTAAGAAATAATAAAGTGTTTCTTTTTCAAAAAAAAAATTATTGCTAAACCACTCCCTTTATAAATAGGGCTTGTCGTCTCAAAAACAAAGTCAAAGAGATTGCCAACACGATGGATTCCTCAGGCAACAATAATTTCAAAACAAACAAAAACCAAACTATTTCTATTAATTTATCAAAAGTTGCAACAATGGAAGCAGGGATTTCAATGGCTGAGATAGAGGAGTTAATATGATGCCTCTAGCATGTGATTGATGACAACAAATGCAATGGACGATGAATTAGTAATGCCAAAAGGCAACAAAAAAATCAATTGGCTGTCTGGTTCATCCATTCTTTATTGCACCGAAAAAGAACATCATTCTCTTCAAGGGGAGATCATTTTGAAAGGCTACTGCATTACAACGAAATTCAAAACTGCTTCTACAATGTTCCTCCAATGAAGGACATTAGGATTGTTGTCAACAACATTATTATTTTTATAACATCTTTAAAAAGTAAAGAATGTGTCAATCATACTTTTATTTTATATCAAAGTAAAAAAAACAAAACAAAACAAAAACATATTAAGAGAGTGTTTGGCTGCAGGAAGGATTAACATAAGTAGGATTTAGTAAATCCGATTTATTAAATCCACCCCTTTGCTGAATTTATTAAATCTGGATTTAACATAAATCAAAGGCAAAATTTGGACCTTAAATCTAAAATTTTAAAAATCCGTGTAACTTGTGCTTTTTTTTCTTGGTTGTATTTAGTAAATTTGACCGTAAATCATGTTAAAAGGACGCTACCAAACACCCCCTAAAAGTGATTCCAAATAAACCCAAAATTTGTTAGACCTTATTTTGTAAATCAAGCAAGCTTGATAAAAGTGTGTTTTTATTCACAAAAGAAGCATCAAACTAATCAATTATTCAAGCACGTTTTATTTAACTATATTATTTTCTGGTTATTTTATTTTGCAGTTTCAATTAATTTTGAAAATGTCTGTGATGATGGCCTTACAGACGGGATGTGCTTCCAGCTTCCTGATGTTAAGCTATATGGTTTTTGTGGGATCAAACTATGTTGTTTCAGGATAATTACAAGCCACACATTAGTCTATGGATAATTCAAAGTTACACATGGATCCTTACCTATTACTGGAATTCATATAGGATTGTCATTGGCATAATCAATGATTTTGTTGTTTGGATTGTTTTATTCTTGTGAATAATTCAATCCTTAAACGCTCTCCATATGTGCTATTGTGATTTCGCTTTTGCTCCTTATCTAGGGCTTGTTGTCACTGCTCCTCACCTGTTCTTGAAATATGCTTTTAGCTTGCACAATGGTTGTAATGAGTTGCAGCAGTACAAAGATCTTTTTTCTCATCACAAATAGAAGTTTTTGGGTAAGCTCAAAGTTCAATTTTCGGCAAATCTACAAGTAAAAATGCTTGATCTTACCTAGGGATAAAATATCTATAAATTAATATGTCAAGTCGCATAATTAAGAATTTTGCATCAATAAATTTCATGTTTCAAATTTAATCTTATGTGTGCAAGTTGGATTCATGAGTCCTTCAAAAAAGAAACAAGTGTGACAATCTCTGGAGGAATTCATACCCCCATAACTACTTGAGGATTAAATTTCATTTAAATTATTGAACTCTTTCCTTTACCAAACTTCATTTTAATATTCTGCCATCAGCTGGCTAGAATTATTGATTTTATTCAAATTCGATACAAGTAAAATTTTAAATGTGGGGAATAAATTGTAATTGTTTGTAAATTTTACATAATGCAAAATTTTGTTGATTTCATATAATTTATTCGATCATTACATTATTACTTGCATTCTAATTCTTGAATTTTCTAGTTTTCGGCTAAAAAAAAACTGCTAATTTAGTAATTTTGTATCTCTGAATTCTAATTTCCTTTGTGTGACATATATTGGTTACATTATAGTTTCGCTAGAAGATCTAAATCCCTAAACATCTTGAATCACTACCTTCCAACTACAATCAATAAATAGGACATGAAAATGGCAGGTTGAACACTGTTCATGAATAGGAAACTATTTGTTATCATTTTCTTCAACTAAATATAGGTCTCCAGAAACGGATCCACGTATAACTCAGAGGGGGCAATTGCCCCTCCTAAATTTAGGTATTCTATTCATTAAGATGAATAAATCTATCATTTGCCCCTCATAAAAACAACAATATGCCCAGCTTTTATCATTTGCCCCTCCCAAAAACTAGAATGTGGCCTTTATTGCCCCAGTACCCATTCTCTAGGCACGTTAAATTATTCTTAATTAAATTTTATTTTATTTTATCAGATTTATCCTAATTCAACATGAATCAAGCAGCAATAATTTGATAGAAGATAAATAATTTATTATCAAATTTATTTTATAATATTTATTTAATACTTCAAACATTCCACTCCAACCTTCAAACCAAATGTCGCTTAAACCTACCAGAAAGATTGGTTTTGCTTCTTCATTTAAAGAACATAAATATTTATTTCCTTTGCAATGTGAGACAAAAGCGCCTTCCACCTTCCACGTGAAAACGTGAAAGTTCTTTACCTAGTGGAATTAACATACATACCACCCAATCCCTATTTACATAGGGTTAAAATTTACATCCATAACACCCAATCCCTATATATTTACATATCTAACACCTACTTATTTACAATAGACAAACATTAAACTTTACCGGCTCAACGCTTTATTTACTTTTCTAATACTTCAGTTTTTCTTTCTCCCATAATGTATTTGTATTTTAAAAAAGGCTATACATTTTTGAGAAATTTAAGAAAAGTATATTTTTAAGCCCATTTTGTTTAAAGTAAATTAAATTTTTAGTTATAATTTATATTGAATTTTAAATCAATATTGGACGTTAGTAAAGCATCTTAATGAGCATATTCATAAGCTCATTAAGTAAAATCAGAGCTTTTTAAGCTTGTGCACAATAATATATTTTTTCCTTAAATTTTTAGAGTTTCTTCCCTCGTATTTTAGTCAAATCAAAAGCTTGATTGCGCTTAAGATTTATCTTTATGGATTTGCTGTTAAATTATTATTAGTTTAGATGAAATATATTATTCAAAGTGGATGTTAACGCGTCAAATTGAATTTTTACTGTTTAATATTACACACAATAGGAAGAATTTGAGATTTAATTTTAAATGAAATAATATCTAAATCAAATAATATCCACTTAGTTGAAATAGAAGGTTCTATTTTGAATTATTTACTATTCACTACATTTATTTTGATAAAATTAGTTTGTCACCCCCACCCCCACCCTATTAAAACATGAGACTGGTTTCTGCCCCTGCATGTCTCAATGATAACTATATAAGTATCCAACGCAATGCAGCAGGCAATGCATATCCTCAACCTTCAGACATGCTGATGCAGTATGGATAACCAAGAAAATGAAGTTAAGAAAGGGACAATCACAAATTTTGTGGAACTGGCTTCTCATTAGGACTACTTTTAGTTAGATTGCATCTCATGGACAGAAGATAGATTGAAAATAACATTTGTTCAAGACAGAAACAAAAATGTATCTAGGAAGAATATAAAGAGATTGAAACATAGGAAACAAAGATTTATTCAAAAAGAAGATGAAAAGATTGGAAAACAAAATGAGCAAGGAAAAAAGATTCTTTCAAATTATAAATAGGTAAACATAAATTCATTACACAAGCACCTATTAAAACGTTACAACAAAGCACACAAAGACAGTGATGTGGGCAGTATTAGATGGTTTAAGGAACCAGAAGCAGAATAGAGAAAACATTCAAGAAGCCAAAGTCAATTTTGAAGCATATTGAATTAGAGAAAATAATTCAGCAAAATGAAAGAAATGTTAAAGTAAAACCATAGAAAACCCATAAATGATAAATGAGCCTAAAAGACACTATCAACAGCTTGAGCATGAAAAATAATAATATTAATAGGCTATAAACTGTAAGGATATTCTTTTCTGCGACCTGTTTCACTTGCACGATCACGGAGGTGGCTAAGCCGTAACTTCTCAGTTTCAATTGACTGCATAATAAGTTAGAATACAGATCATAGGCATGCTCAGGCAAAACATATTGCCCTGCACGACATGAAACCTAGCATTGACCTTTAGAAGAAAGAACACATAATAAGAAACTTACGTCAATGACTCTCACTGCATGAAGAACCTTGGCCTTCTCCTGAATGTAGCCCTGAAGTATATAGAACAGATGGAAATTCTAAATAACATGAAAGAAAATACAATTATTTACAACATTGGCTCTGTCCAAAGAAAAGTAGTTAAGCTCTATAAGCACATCTTACCAGTTTTAGTCGATCAATAAGCCCGCATTTAATGCTTTGCCTCAATCGTTGGCACTCCTCCTAGAAATGGCACTTGTCAAAGAATATTTAAGAGGAATATATTGAAAGGGAACATATTATGTCAAATGCACGGCTACCTCGCATCAACATTAACCCATTATCAACAGTACCATAAGTATAGATGCCTAAAGTAAGCTATCACTAGAACAAAAGAAAATGAGAAACATTGTTGGATACACAACATTTAAAAAATTTCAACTCGCATCAAAAGTTTCTAGCAAAAATAGGATTCAACATCATCATTAGCCCTAGCATAGCTTTTTCAGGAATTATCCTTCACTAGACCTATTGAACACCATGAGGTTTTAATTCTATTTTGTCCAATCTCACCGCACAACTTCTGACCATGTTACTATTGATCTACCTTTTCATCCTTCCCATAGACCAATCCTATTCATTATTTGGTCCCAAAATATACCATCTAGATACCAAAGTGTAACAAGAAAAACAAAGTACACGATAAGTCTCAACAGAAAAAATGAAGTCACCAGTAAACTGTATTCATCAACACTGGATAGGAAAAGCCAAATAAAGGCCAGGGAAAATTGGTTTGATTTTTTTAGGACAATGCCCAGTAAATTCTGGCCCAGACGTGCTAAGGACCAAATCCTAATGAAAAATGAATGGTAAAACCAAGGAATGACGCCAACACGGACTTAGTTTTCACTAACAGGTAGCCATTGAAGGTAAGCTTTTCAAGGATAATTAAGCTTTTGTTATTCTCAGGATATGGGGACATAGCAAAGCAGTAAGAAGAACGTAATTAAATTAAAATTTACTGTTAAATGCCTCAATAAATTTTGTTAGCTAGGCCCCAAAATCATCAAAACATCTAGCCTCTACCTTCCTCTTCCACTACAATCTCATTAATCTATGAGATCCCTACAGCCTACTCAGCAAAACTGTAGACGGCTGTAATATCATTCCTTCATTTTGTATGTTTTTTTATTAAAAGTTGTCACACGATTATATAAATACTAACAAATGCCGTACTGAAAAACTGAACCAATTCTCTCAAATTTTTAACCTGGCATTGTAGACCTAAGATTTTTCTTTATTTAATTTCCTTCATAGCAGCATTCTTCGAAACATTATCACAATCTTGCCGTCATCATCGTTGCACTCTCTTTATTTTCTCTTGTTTTTTTTAAAACAACATTCTCACCATATTGACCAAAATATTTCTCCTTATTGTAGCCTTCATCGTCACATTGTCGCAATCTATTTCACTGTCACATCCTCCATAATTATATAGTTCTATTTCTTGTGTTCTATATTGTTTATGTGAGCAAAACCATAAAGTCACTCTCCATGCACAACCAAAACCAACACCCACATTACCCTTATAGTTTTGGAATTTTTAAAATTGAGGGATTTAACAATACAAGTTGAATGAAATGAACTACCAAAAGTGATCGAGCTGGTTTCACAAATTCTTCAAAGCAAAAAGCACATTGGGGATTTATAAGTAATAAACGAAAAAAAAAATGTTTATTAGTACCTGAAAAAATATCTATCATGTGTGATTCTCTAGTATTTTGAAGCATTACCATCTCTTCTCATGCCTTAAATAATCAAAGAAGCCCATTGCAAGCTCTTAAATAGTTGACTTTGGAGCTGTATACCATATGATCAATTCCACTAGTAAGTTTATTTCATAAATTGTTGTCCTTACAACGACAACATCAAAAAGACTTTATCCCACTAATTGGGATCGACTGCATGAACCCTTTTTCACCGTCGTGTCCTGTTGAGTGTCAATTTTTCATTTAATTCTAATAAATTAAGATCAATTTTTAAACAATATGCCCAACTCTTTTTAGGTTTACCTCTGCCTTTCTTAACCTAAGTCAAATCTAAAATATCTACTCTCCGAATCAAATCATCGGATGTTCGATGCTTAGTGTGAACAAATCATCTAAGATGACTCTCTCTAATTTTGTCCGCCACTAGAGCTACACCAACCCTATCACAAATATATTCATTTCGTAATTAGTCTCTAAGGTAAAGCCACTCATCCAGTAAAGCCACTCATCCACCTAGCATCCACCTAGGCATTCTCATCTCGACAACACTTAACTTAATTTTATGCTTCTCTTTTAAAGGCCAACGTTCTGCGTCATAGATCATTACGGGTATCACCACCATCTTATAAAATTGTCCTTTCAGTCTAAGCGATACTTTTCTATTACACAATAGGCCCAAAGCATTCCTCCATGTCAACCAACCAACTTGAATTCTACTAATAACATCCCCATCTATATCACCATCACTTTGAACAATAGATCTGAGATATCTAAAATGTTTACACCTTTTAATAATTTGATCACCTAAAGTTACAACTCTGTCATTAGAGCTACTAATACTAAAATTACATTCCATGTATTTAGCTTTAATTCTAATCAAACGAAAACCTTTACACTCCAAAACAGACCTCCATAATTCAAGTTTTTTTTCCTAAGCTCTTTCTCTAGCCTTATAAACAAGAAGGATATCATCAGTGAATAGCATACACCAAGGCATTAAGAGCATTCATAATTAAAGCAAAAATATATGGGCTTAAAGTCGATCCTGACGTAATCCAAATGAAATAAGAAAAAATTTGGTCAATCCTCCTTCTGTTCTAACAAAAGTAACACCTCTAATAAACATATCTTTAATGACTTGAATATAGTCATATCAACACCTTCCTTCTCTTCAACTCTCCCAAAGATATCTCTTGGAACCTTAATAAAAGTTATAAACTCGTCCTTGCAACAAAAAAAAAATATTTGGGTTGATGGATAGATATCATACAAACAAATCTCTCACACTTCTCTCATACGCTCCAAATACTTAATTATTTACCAAAATAATATCCTTCCAAAGGCTAACTAAGAAATCCAAGTACAAAGTTGGTTTTTTATTCAATATATTGTTCATCTTAAAAACAAGGTATGAGAAGAAAGACTGGGCTTGTTAGAAAAGGGAATGAGCTCTACAACATTAAGATATTCAATGACTAAGAAAACTCCATAAAACTTTTAGTATTATCACTCTCTCAAGATATTACAAAATTCAATAAAAAATATGACTTCACCCAAATGTTAGCCACTCTCATTCTTTGTTGTTCTCAAAATCATGTTTACTTTGTTATTAAAAGAAATATAAAAACCACAAATTTCATTGTGATATTCTTAAACTAACAAAACACAAATTTGTGAATTATTCAATGAGAGAAAAGAATCCCTTCTTTTTCATTAGTAGCGGCATACGGAAACTATCATCGGCATCTAACATCTTTGAGGCTCAGTAGTTTGTCCTTTAACAATCATTGCACTTGCATGTCATAAAACTTTTTACTAAACAAGCCAAAATGATGTAAGTACATCCTACCTACCATATTGATTCCTCTTCTGCGTAGCGCCATAATGAAAAAAAAATGGTTGCACAAAAGAATGATTTCTTACTTGCTACCACAAAAAATTCCCTTTTTTTAGAAAAATATCCAAAAGCAAATATGAGGGAAAAGCATTTTTAACCGATTACCTACAAAATTATTTATGGTTTAAAAGTCCTACACAATTCCAAGAAAATTATTTTCCCATTCTAATACCTCAGACAATATTGTTCCTAAAATAGTCAAATATGTTGCTCATAACCCAATAAAGCAAAAAAAAATAATCCTCAAGTCATTATGCTACATGGTGCAGATGCTAACAAATGCAAATGTCAAAAAATGTGCCTTCATTTAGCTCTTCTCCTACATGGTGCAAATGCTAACATTCTCCCACAAGAAAGGTGTATGTGTCTGTTGATATCCCGTTCAATGAAAAAAAAATCACAATTTTATAATATCCACCACAACGAAAAAATATCACACATTAATTAATTTTTTTTTTCATTTAAATTATCCTTCACTACCTTAATCTCGCAAACAACTATATTCAATAACCATCCACTCCTACCCACCTAAGCATGTAATCGAGGAATCACTTCTTACTCAACCATTACTAGTTTACTTAAGAATAAAAAATCATACTCTCATAAGTCCAAATAACTGAATAAATCCTTGTCATTAAATCTGCCAAGGGAACCATTGAGCCTGCAAATAAAGCTTCAAAAATTTTCACTAAATATTCTTTATCCTTATTTGTTTATCATACAAAATCATTCTCATAATCACCAATCCTTCCTTACTAACCTGCATAATAATTTTATCATAACATTATCTTTAAGGAATTAAATAATTCGAATTAGAAGAATGCTATGAGGATGAAATAGATGCCCTTTAAAAATAAAAGTTATAAATTGATAAAGAAAGCAAGAAGAGACTAGCGGGATATAGATGGGTCATCACTAAAAAATATAAATTTGATGGCTCACTAGTAACATATAAATTTAGACAGTTGAAGAAAGGCCAAACACAATTATATAAAATTGATTATCATGAAAACTTTATTTTGGTTGCTAAAATAAACATAGTTAAAGTTCTCTTATTTTTAATAGTTAACAATGACTAGAAAATACAACAATTCAAAGTGAAGAATACCTTCTGATAAGCTGATTGGAGATTGAGCAATGGGGAATAAAAGAAAAGAATACTTCGAGACATTAGAATAAAATAATTATGTAAGCTAAAATCTTCCTTATTATTAAGATGACATACTCTCAACATAAATCTTCATATTAAAACAAAAATAAAAAGCAAACCAATTGAAAGAAATGGGTCAAGTTAAGATGTCAATTTGTCAAGAACCCATACAATTAATCAAAATTTTGGAGATACTCCAAAAGATAATATTTAGAAAAAATCTCCTATCAAAAACTAGTCGAAAAACTTGTATACTTCTCACATATGAAACGTTAAATTACTTGCATTGTTGGCACGGCCAACAATTCATTTTCAATCCAAAAGAAATGCATCTTAGAGTAGTATATAAAACTCTAAAATATTTCAAGAAAACTCCGAGAAAAGAATTATAGTTAAAAAAAAGTGGATGATTTAACACTCGAAGTATACACACGTGCAACGGGGTGCAAGGTTGACGAGAAGCCAACTTTAGGGCATTTAAATTCTTAAGATGCAACCTCATGATTTGCATAACTAAGAAAATAAGAAATAGTGGTAAAATTTAGCATAGAATGGAATTGTGGAAGTATGGCACTGAAGATCTATGAGTTGCTTTGGCAAAAGAACTATCTTAGAAGATTTAAATGTTAGATGGAGGTATTATAAAACTCTATCATAATAAAAATTTAGTCATCGATATTGCACATAATCTCATGCAACATAACCTTTCGAGGTATATTTAAGCTGATAAGCACCTTATAAAGAAGATGGTAGGCAGCGGGCTAATCAAGATACTAGTTGTAACCAAAGGAGAATAAATTGCTAACATTCTAACCAAAAAATATCATCAATGATAATCTTTTAAAAATTATTAGGTAAACTTGAAATGAATAACATTCATTCAAATGATTAGCGAGTGTCAAACACCTTCATAATTTACATCAGATATCATCACACTCGATTAAATTTTTACCCTCTTTACTTCTACTTTCGATGTCACCTCATCGATAATCTCCTACTCTTCAATTCATGTACTATTGTGATTATTTCATAATTACTATTCCCTGATTTTATATGTTTATTGATAAAAGCTCTATTATGATTATATAATTACTACATAAATGTTATTCAGTTATTTCTCTCTAAATCTTACCATTAATTAAGCTAAATTAAAAGAACAATAATTTGCATTTACATAATTTTGAGAGTGAGTGCTCCCATGAAAAGTAGATGAACAAGCAACAACAGTAAAACTTTTATCCCACTAAGGGTCTGTTTGGTGCAGCTGCAGCTTATTGAATAATCTGCTGATAAACTAAGTGCGATGGCTATTACAAATTTTTAATTTTTTGGAAAAGTCAGACCGCTGCTAATAAGCTGTCACCGCACTTAGATAGGTGCGGTGTGAAAACGATGTTTTTTGTTTTTTGAAAATGCATAAACTGGCAAAACGCAGTTTACCCAAACAGGCCAAGTGTGTTTTCAAAACGCCACCGCACCAAATAAACTGCGCACCAAATAAACTGCCCGGGGTCGGCTACATGAATCTTTTTTCTCCATTGCAACCTATTCGGCTACATGAATCTTTTTTCCGGCTACATGAATCTTTTTTCTCCATTGCAACCTATTTAGTGCATATTTTCATTTAATTCTAATAAATTAAGATCATTTTTTATACAATATGCTCAAGTCTTCCTAGGTCTACCTATGTTTTTCTTAGCATAAGTCGAATCTAAAACATCTACTCTCCTAATCGAATCATCAGATGGTCGACGTTTAATGTGACCAAATCATCTAAGACGGCTCTATCCAATTTTGTCCGTCGCTGGAGCTACACCAACCCTATCCCGGATATACTCACTTTGTAATTTGTCTCTAAGTGTAAAGCCACTCATCCACCTAATCATTCTCATCTTGACAACACTTAACTTAGTTTTATGCTTCTCTTTTAAAGGCCAACATTCAGCACCATAGAGAATTGTAGCAGTCTAAGCGGTATTTTTCTATCACACAATAGGCCCAAAGCATTCCTCCACTTCAACCAACCAACTTGAATTCTATTAATAACATCCCCATCTATATCACCATCACTTTGAACAATTCACCCGAGATATCTAAAACGTTCACACCTTTTAATGATTTGATCACCCATATTTACATTTTTGTCACTAGAGCTACTACAACTAAAATTACATTCCATGTATTCAGTTTTAGTTCTACTCAAACGAAGGCTTTTAGAATCCAAGGTAGACTCCCATAATTCAAGTTTTTCCAGAGTTTTTACTCTCCTTATCCATAACAAAAATATCATCAACAAAAATCATACACACCAAGGTACATCTTCCTGTTAGGGTCCAGTAAGACCATCCATAACTAAAGCAAAAAGATATGGCTTAAAGTCAATCCTTGATGTAAACCAGCAAAAATAGATAAATAATTGGTCAATCATCCTTCTGTCCAAACACAAGTAACAGTTCTTCTATACATATCTTCAATGACTTGAATATAAGTCATATTAACACCTTTCTTCTCAAGAACTCTCCAAACGATATCACTTGGAACCTTATCATAAGATTTTTCTAAATCAATAAAAATCATATGTAGATCCTCCTTATTATCTCTAAACTCCTCGTGCTCGAATCGACTCCTCACTGCTCCTTCGCCTCGTATCTGCCCGAAAAACCCTCTCTTAACGGTCGATCTGTAAGTATTGAATGGAATGAATTTCGTTAGTTGGTGCCCCTTCAGTTGGATTTCGTTGGAAAATGTTGGGCTTTCAAGTGATTTTTTGTATGCAATTTTATCATTTTTCGAATGCGTTTGGCATTTCAGTATGTTTCTTCTCCTCTTCTCAAATTATTCTTCCCAATTATTTAGAGTTTGTGATTTCAGTAGGTTTCTGTCTTGGGGTTTCATCTTGACATTTTAGTATGTTTCTTTGTTTGGATTTGCTAAGAGAGCAAGCTATGCTTTCAGTGCAATTGGGCTTGAAGGAAGCATATTGGAATGAGTTGTTCTTGTTGGATGGTTACATGGCAGTTTAAAGTTGTGTTTGTTCTTAAGTTGTTAATGTTTATACCTTCTTATTATGCCACCATTGTTTAAGGTAGATTTTTTGCAAATCTTGTGAATTGGAAGCAGATTTTTTGCATAAGAATGTTTGGAGCTGTGAATTGGGAAGAATTTTTTGCATTTACACATATTTATATCTTTTTATCATGCCACCATCGTTTAAGATAGTTTAGAGCTTTGAATTGGAGGCAATTTTTTTTTGCAAAAGAATGTTTGCTATGTATGCAAAGCTTTTGGATATGATTACAGGTGTTGTTTAAGGTGTTTCACGTGTAAATGCATAAGAATTGGTTGGTATGTATGCAAAGTTTGTGCATATTATTACAGGTGGCGTTTTAGGTGTTTTTAGGTGTTTCATGTGTAAATTTCATGTGTAAATGCAAAAGAATTGGTTGGTATGTATGCATATCACTGGTAGCTAATGTAGCGTTATAGGTATTTTTTGAAGCTTACATAAAAATGTCTGTCACTGCACATTTCACAGTTGTTTATTATGAGTTGTTTAAGGTTAAAATCAGTCCTACTATGTTTATATTTGTATGTGTTACTATATAATTCTCATTGGATTTGAAAACTAGAATCTTACTTATCAGTACTACTATGTCTACGTATGTATGTGTTACTACATAGAGATGTTTGTATATTCTTCTAAAAAGTCAATGAAAATTAACTTCATGAATGGTTCATCACTAAAGGCAACTGATTAAACAACCTTCGTCTTTTGGTTTTCTGTTATCGATCTTTCTTTGGAGGCTGATAGCTTTTTTGGTTATATAATGGAATGATGCTAAGATCGTGCCACGACTAATTAGATGAGAGCAGTGTTCATTAATATCTCAACTTAATATGTTTAGTGATAATATTTGAATTGAGAAGGCAGAGATGCATGAAATCAATGTGACATCATAACAACAAAAAGATTTTTCTCCCCCACCTGGAAAGCTTATGGTGGTTATGAGTTGATTCCTGATATTGGAGTGCACAAGATAGATAAATGTCTTCATACTTGGTGATAATCATGGGATCCTAATATTTTCTGGTGTTTTTTTCTCATTGTTTAATGATTGAGCCCCTATTTCCAATGTTTTCAGATTTTTTTTTTCATTCTTCTCTGATTTGTGGCATTTAATTTGAATTAGTTCAGCCTCATTGTATAATGGTCTAACAAGATGTTCTTGTTATATGTTAAGTTAATTTGTTTAACTATAAATTCTTCATTTAGTTGCAACATGGCTAAGACGAATGAAGGGGGTTCGTCAGCAATGTAGGATAAGTAACGAACATTTTTCGCAATCTTCGAACTAAAAAAATTGAGCTTGGAAATAGGTCAACCACGTAGTTTAACAAGATTGACAAAATATTACGAAGAGGTTCAAAGAATTGACGGGAAGGGATTACGACATGCTCAAATTTAAAAGAAAATATGATCAATTAAAGGAGTGAAAGATATGGAAGAAGCTGAAACGGGGATCCACCGAGTTGGATTGAGATCCCATTAATGCTCCAAACGAATTGTGGGTTGAGAAATTAAAGGTAATAAATATACTCTACTTTGGCTTATTATCATTTTTGTTCCCAACGTTGCAGGAGAAACCACCAGCTAAAAAATATAAGCTGTGTGGAATTGACCAGGAGTTGGAAGATAAATTGGACGTAATTTTTAAGGGGGTCGTCGCGACGGGTAAGCATGCATTCAACCCAAGTAGGTTAGGGTTTGCAAGCATACCAGATGATTTGCCACCCGAGCAGGTTACGACTAACGATGAAGGGTCTAGCACTAACCAGAAGGAGATAGTCCAGTTGCCAGTAAAAGAGTCTCAAGCTTAGGAAAAGGGGAAAAGATAATGACATTTTAGTGAAAAGCTCAATAGATAAAATGATTGATACTTTTGCAACCCCCCCAACTACTGCTCCACCTGACAACAGCATCGTAGATTTTATTATAGCTTTGGATGTTCTTCCAGAAGTTGTGGTTGATGAGCACTTTTATGTAAAATGTGCTAAATTGATTAAGGACCCGACTCGAAGGCAAATATTCATGGCACTGCTGCCCAAGTTGCATGTTGAATATTTACGTGTTTTGGTTGACGAATGAGTCGATTTTATAGATTGATGTCAGTAGTCTTTATTTGTATTGAATTTCAACAGTTTTATTTATTTTTCAGAACAATTATTTGTAATTCATTTGTGTGTTTTAAAGTCGTTGATATTTTTGTTATTTCATTTTGGTGTTATTATTTGTTCACATTTTCTTTCATCATAACTTAATTCATTAGAATGGATCGGCAGCAAGAGCTCCGAAAAGAATGACATGGGTTGCGGCGATTGTCGTATTGTTGTTGGAGTACTACCGCTCTATCACTGCTCTAACACCATGCATGACGTCCTCCTTTGTTAGGGACAAATGAGTGGGTGAGATACTTGTTGGACATCCAATAATGTTCGGCAATATTTTTTGTATGGCTGCCCCGATTTTTATTGATCTTCATGAGCTATGTCTTAACCACAGCCTCCAAGGTTCTTCCAAAGCGACAACTAGGGAGGTGTTGACAATAGCAGTATACATTCTATCTCAGAACGAATCAGTTAGAAGAGCTATGGAACGATTTCAGCATTCCTCAGAAACAATTAGTTTATACTTCTCCAAAGGTCTGCAATCACTTGTTAGCTTAGCATCGCCATCATTAAGCTAGAGAATCCATCATTCGCTACTACTTTAGCAGAAATTGCTAAAGATCAACGTTACATGACATATTTCAAGATAAGTTTTATTATTGCATTACGTTCACTTCATAATGTAATTAGTTTTTAACGATGCTAAGCAGAACTGCATTGGGGAAATTGACGGTACTCACGTTGATGCCCGACTTTCTAGCCACGAAAAGGTGACTTACATTCACCCGAGTGGTTCAACTACCCAAGATGTTATAGCAATATGTGACTTCAACATATACTTCACATTTTTTATGGCTAGATGGAATGATAGTGTACATGACAGCGTCTTTTCACCTATGCAATTAGGAATAGTATGCAGTGTTTCCTTCGTCCGCCTCCACGTTTGTTTAGTTATTTAAACCTATTAGTTATATGTATTATTTGTCACTAATAATTTTTTCATAACAAAGAAATATTATTTGGTGGATGTTGGATATCCGATGCAGATGGGGTACCCGAAACCCTATTCAAACACCAAATACCATATTTTTTATTTCAACAGAGCAATTGGCACCGCCCGTGATAGAAAAGAAATGTTAAACAAACGACACTCTTACTTACGCGGGGTGATTGAAAGGACATTTTGGGTTTGGAAGAATAAACTAATCATCCTACGTGATATGTTGTCGTGCCTATTTTTCAAACAGGTGCATATTGTGGTGGTCACTGTGGCACTCCATAACTTCATCTGATGACATCCCTCTCGACAAATATGGACTTCAGTATGGTTGACGATGAACAAATGCATGTCGCTCCAGAACCTTCAGAACTCTAAGTTAGGCATTCTATATCTAAGGATGACATGGAGCCCACTGAATTTGACATTCAAGACGGTGAAGGTGGAGTCGAAATGGTTGTTTTGAGGGAGTGTATCACAGATGTTATATGTGGTTGTTGATTGACTCAATCTTTATTCTTCAGACTATATGTTTTTTCGTATGTATTTTGTTGCATTGTAAATTTGAAATTTATAATTTTACTATATATTTTGTCTGTTACATTGTACTTTCAAATTTATAATACTAACATGTTTAAGATTGTTTTTCTTTCTTTGTTTTTTTTTTTTGATTTGTGAGGTCAATGATAAAAAATATGACCTTATGAGTTCTTTTAGATTGTCGGTTCATTGTTGTTTTTTAATGTTGCATGTGAAATCTTAATAAAGGCAACCGAGATATTCTCTTCTTTTTGCTGCACTGGCTTACGAGGATCTACTAGATGGTATTTTTTTTGGTGATATGCACATCTGGCGTAGAGTGTTCGTATCTCAATGGTATTGCGTGCGAAATCCTAAAGGACGCAACCTAGGTCCTCTTTTCTTTTCAGTGCATCGGTATATGAGGATTTACTGGATGGCCTTTTTTGGTGATAGGCACAAGTAACCCAGGACGTTCGTCCCGTGTAGGTTAAAGGCAACCGAGAACTCATTTTTTCGAGGTCCACTATCTCCTTGTAGTGACAAACTCGTGGATTGGTGTAGTAGTTACTGAAACCTCAAACTCACATTTTTTTTATTTATGCTTTTTGGTTTGGCACAGTTTTCGTTTATTTAATTATCTTGTAGATAACTAAATTTTAATTTAATTTTCTAATCAGACTAATTATTTTTACTGTTTCTATCTCTATAGAAACATGAGCTCTAGGATTTCAGGGACCTCCCGAGTTGTGTTGTGTTACTGCGGACAACATACTCCTTTACTAACCTCACGACAGGCTCACAGTTACGGGAAAAGTTGTACAGTTGTCGCAAGGGGGCGTTTCCGCGAGATGCGGTTTCTTCCGTTTGGTCAACATTTCGGAATATTCCACTGCCGACAGTGATCGAGGTACGATGGTTTCCCAGGAGGACAATGCAGCTGATGACATACGTTGTCAGGGTTTTAAAATAAACATTTTAATAGTTTTAATTGTATTTGTAATTATTTTTCTTTTTATTATATCAGTTTTGATACTCACGCGTGAGGATTGTATCTTATTTTTTAAAACTATTCTGTATTGATTTTCTGCTTATGTTGTATCAATTATATATTGCCCAGACAGTTCTGTTGCAAACAGTATTACTTAACAGGGGTATAATTGTCATTTATCCAGAAATAGCTACAAATAAGTTGTTATGAATAAGCTCCTACAAACAACCAGCAAGCTTATCAGAACAATATATAGATTATCAGATTATCAAGATAATCTGCAAATAAGCAGATTATAAATAATTTGCAGTTGTCCCAAAGAGACACTTTATTAAAATCAATGACACCAAAGTTAAACAACAACGGAAAAACAAAATATTATTAGTAAAAGCAAATTGGTGATTACAACCGAACACACTTAAAAGGGGAAAAAACAATTGGCAAACATAAAGGTTGTATCCTAAAGAGAGTGCTCGGTTAGGTGGAGTGAAAAGGGTGGTGGTTGACCGTAGGAAGGAAGGCGGAATGTTGCGGTTGGAAAGCAGTGGAAGGGCAAGAAGGGCGGTTGGCTACAGGTGGAAAGGATAAACTGTGGTTGGCCAGCAGGTAGGGAAGACGACAGAGAGGCAGAGGGCTTCTAGTTAGGGATGACAGACGAAGGGTGGCCAGCGCAGGGGTGGCTTGTGGCTGGGAGGTTGGTTGGTGGATAAGGTTCAACTATAGAAAGATAGCAGAGGGAACATTTTGATGGCTAGAGAGCAAGGTGTAAGAGATGTGGTTGGCAAAAGACAATAATGAGAGCTATAAGTGTAAGAGATGCGGCTACAAAAGACGATAATGAGAGCTATCTAGCGGCTGAAGGGCAGATCTTGAAGGTAGTAGCAAAGAAGAACAGTAGAAAAATAGCCAAGGACTATTGCCGAGCAGCTGCAGTAGGTACGAGGATGGCGACGGCGACGATGGCTACAAAGGGAAGGATGCTGCGGAAGGGGAAGTCGAGGATAGTCACCACCTTAGAACAAGATAAAAGCAGAGCACTAGTCGCCTTTGGATACATCCCTAAAAGTGAGAACTGGAAGTGTAGATGGCTATCCCAACAGAAAAGATACAAAGCACTATCCTAAAACAACATAACAATGGCATATATAGACCTAGAGTAAATAGGAGTGAACCCACTCCAAATAGAAGGAAAGACTCTGCCTGGAAGGACTAGTCGGTGCCTCCTCTGCCTAGATCAAAACCAGTCCAAGGCAATAAACCGTGTCTGGACACTGAAAGCCTGTATCGACCTCATTCGTCGAAGCTTTTGTCTGTACGTTAAAGGTTATGAAGTTTTTGTAACCTCCTAAGGTTGGAGGATCTTCGACTGCGTCAATATAAGCATTTGGATCCCACTGTCAATTACACCGTCTCCCAAGACACATGAAAATATTTCCCCACTTGCAAATAGTAATCAATATTTGTCCAACTATCAGAGGATACAGTGTTTAACTGATTGGGACTTCGCGTCAAGAATACATTGTGGGGTCTTCCAAAAGTAGCCCAAGATTAGCTCATCCCTATTCGACGTGAGGATAGATTGAACTCCTAACAGTGGCAGCTCTAGCAGCAAGCTAGCAATCAGGGTGCCCTGTAACTATCTCTATAGCGGTTGCCCTGTGTCTAATATCGGCCCTTCAGTCTTACTACCCTTTATCATCACCAAAATTTGTCTCACTGGTGCCTCTTTACTGGCAAGATCACTGATAAGCTCGGACTCTATATAAGATATGACAATAATGTGTTTCACATTTATTGTGAATGAGTAGTTGTTTTAATATATCGTGCTTAGTTAGAAGATCAAACTACCACGATCTCCCCAACATGATGTGACTAAAATTCATCGTCACTACATAGCACCAAACCTGATCCTAATGTTGATTCTCAATATAAAACTCCACGAACCAGCTCCTATCAATGCTGACATCAAGGAATATGGTTGGAAAGCCTCTGAGTCGCGATGCTCAACTTATCCATAATTTTGTGGACCCCACATTCTTACTCTCACCTTTATTGATGATGAGGTTGCATACATTTCATTTCACAGTGCAATGGGTGTAGAATACATCATTATGAAGCCACTATTACCCCCTCGTAGCCTCAATTTGAAGGACACATCGAACCACAAGCATCGCATCCTATTCTTAAGCTACCTCCTCGCTCACCTCCTCTACTGCACCCTGCTCGGCGAATGAGACAACTCCGCTGGTGGGGCAATTGAAAGAAATATGCCCATATCCAAGACAACTGGAACATTTCCTAACTGGCACTGTACTGAGCATGCTACTCTTCTCGGGCTTCTTCTCACTATGAGCGGCTCTATCATTCTTCTGACCAGTCTTCTCAACTCCCCTATGTGTGCCACTATTGAAGACTCCAACTGTGGGTAGCTTTCTGAATGGTGATGGGTTCTTGCTCTGTTTTTGTTGTCTCTCCACCTTCAGTGTCAAAGTATGAACATCACCCAACGACTAGTAAAGTTGAAGTTGAAATACGTTAACGATGGAAAGCTTTAGGCCTCCCATGTACCTAGAAATCACGTGCTCTTCTAACTCTGCTAGCTCAAATTTCAGCTTATGTTGCATAAATTCCTTTGTGTAATCCTCCACTAATAGTTCCCCTGTTGCAAGTAGTGAAGCATCAAAAAAATATCTTGGTGATAGTGTGAGTGTAAGTAATGCCTCCAAATCTCCTTCATCTTTTCTCAGGTAGTAATCTAGTTTTTCCCTACTCCATGTCTCTTCCTCTTCAGATTCTCCCACTACAATGAAGCGCTATTCGTTTGTTTGATAGCAACAAGCTTCACTTTATGGTCAACTGGCACCTCTTGTATTCGAAATTTGTTTGACGATTGACAACCACTCTATGAAATCCTTTGAATTCATTCTTCCCTCGAAATCCTTGTACTCTCCGCCAAGCAGTTCATCTCTCGATCCTCTAATAATAAATCTTATAGCATTAGAGTTTGCCTTCCTCTTCACTTGAATCATCCCTACATAAGGGATCCAGGTGTTACCCTCTCTCTCCTAGCCAAATCTCGCAATCACGCTCAACAATAACCTCTCCTTGGGTCATTTCCTCAAATTCAATGTACCTTTATAGCACTCAACAGAGTTCCAATTGCATCTCTTTCAAGGTAAACTCCTAATCGGTGTCCAACACTTGTCTCCTCGATCACATAATTAGAGTTCAGGTGCAAGTGGGATAGCATGTATGGGTGTGACGTCGGGTGGGAAAAAAATTTTGGGTTAGGTAGTAGGGTTTTTAGGTAACCCAAGGTCAAGAGTTAGACTACCTCAAATACCAAATGTACCAGAGTTAACCAACAACAATGAGAAAATAAAATAATATTACTGAAAGCAAGTGAGGAATTATAATCAACCATACTTAAAACGAAAAAAAAAACAACAAACGCAACACAAAAGTAGTTAAGGTTGTGTCCCAAAGGGTTGGTGGTCGGTTTGTAGTGGAAGGGTGGCAGTTGACTGTCCGACGGAAGGTGGAAGGTTGCAATTGGAAAAAAGAGGAAGGGCAAGAAAGGCAGTTTGCTGCAAGTGGAGGAGAGGAGCTAAGGTTAGTCTGCAAGTAGATAAGAAGGTAGGAAGGTGGAGGACTTGCGGTTGGGGATGACAGGGGAAGGACAGCAGGCCTAGGGGTGGCTAGCAGCTGGGAAGTTGGCTAGTGGAAAGGGTGCGGCTGCAGAAAGACAGCAAGGAGAGCAATCCAGTGACTAAAGGGCAAGGTGGAATAGGTGCTCCTGCATGAAGACATCAAGGAGAGTTATCCGCTAGCCAGAGGTCAAGTTGGAAAACATTTGAAACGTGGCAGCAAAGTGGAACTGCAGAAAAATAGCCAAGGAGGATTGTTTTTGGGCTGCTACAACAGGTACGGCGATGGCGATGGCGATGGCGATGGCGATGGCAGAGGGAAGGATGTGGCCAAAAGATAAGTCGAGGGTAGTCACCCCTCTAAAATGAGATAGAGTCGAAATACCACTCGCCCTTGGAAACATCCCTAGAAGGAAGAACTAGAGACGTCGATGGTTGTCCCGACATAAAACATACGAAGCACTACCTTAAAACGCCATAACAACAACTTATATAGACCTAGGGTAAATAGGAGGGAAGACTCTGCCTGGAAGGACCAGTCGACCCCTCCTCTGCCTGGACCAAATCGGTCTAGGGCAAGGGTGTTGCGCCTAGGCGCTGGACGCCCGCGTCAATCAATCTCATCGTCAAGGTTCCAAAGCCCCTATCAATTTTAAGATGTATATAATGACTTGGCACTACCTTAAAACGCCATAACAATAACTTATATAGACCTAGGGTAAATAGGAGAAAAAACTCGGCCTGGAAGGAACAGTAGATCTCTCCTCTGCCTGAACCAAACCGGTCTAAGGCAAGGGTGTTGCGCCTAGGCACTGGACGCCCGCGTCAATCAATCTCATCGTCAAGGTTCCAAAGCCCCTATCAACTTTAAGATGTATATAATGACTTGGGCCACAACAAGGCTAGACCAAAAAGTAGCAACGAGCCCAAAGACCCACCTCCCAACATAAGGTCATCTAAATCCCATCTCAGTAATCAAAAAGAAAAATCTTCTAAAGAAAGATCAATAAAAAAACAAAAAAATAATAATATATAAAAAATATAAAAATAATAAAAAAATTACTAGTCTGAGCTACTACCCCTCCGCACTTTTAGCTAAAGATTTTTAAGTGCTCAATCTATAATAGATCAAGGACCAAAAAAGATGTCAAGTAATATCAATATAACCAAGTTGACATTATTTCAACATTAATGGCTAATAAGGCTAAAATCATGAAGCAAATGCCTTTAAATCAAATAATCAAAGCCTGCAAATTTGCCCTGAATCACACACCAACATTTTTTTTTTAAATCAATATAGTAAACAATAAACATGTGTGTAAGTTTCTCAACAATTGGATTCTTCTGATAGAACGAATAACACACTTTATAAGCAAGGTCCTGCATAAAAGTACCCTCCACAATTTTTCCGCCTGTCATATACTTAGTGGAATAAAGGCTTATTGTTGCTGCTATTAATGCCACAAATAGTTCTCCTGAAATTGATCGATCACATGACAAATCTAGCCAACAATTTTCAAAAATGTAAAAATTGTCCCAGCAATAAAAAAAAAGTAGTTGAGGACTCCCAAATCACCAAGTAAAGAGAAAATTCATATTTCTCATTCATTCACTTAACCACAAGTGGAAAAAAACCAAATGAAAGAAAATTTTAATGAACTTAACATCTTCTCCTAGATATCTCAACTACAAAAACACCTCTTTAAGTCTATTAAAGGACAAAGCCAATCTAAAGTCTCTAACAAGCTCCATTCAAATTCGTCATAGCATAATGCCCACATTAATGATCAACCAATTACCAAACATTCTCCTTTATACCCCATAACTTAGTACACATCGTTGCAAAAATTCTCCCAAACAAAAAGCCTTCCTTACATATATTAGCTCCAACATTATTAAAATATTATAAATCCTATCTGAGAAGTTGAAAATAAGAATTAGAAATATGCCAAAAAAGAGATATGAATGATCTAAAAAAGGCCAAACTTAGGAGACCGTTGAGCTACCATAAATAAATAAATAAATATAGGACGCAAGTGCGTTTTCAAATTAAAATATAACACAAATGAAAGCTTGGGAAAATATAAAGCAAGATTTGATACCAAAGATTATACTCAATTATATGAAATAAGTTATCCAAAAATGGTTGCTCGTATTGCTGAAATAAATATGATTCAAATCTTAATTTCTTTGGTCCCTGATCTTGGATGGTCCATGTAACAATATGACATGAAAAAAGACTTTTACATGAGGAAATGAAAATAATTTTTTTATGAATCATCAACCATAAATCACTACATAAAAAATAAGGTGTGCAAACTTAAAAAGGCACCATATGATCATAAGCAATCTCCAAAGGGTTCTGTTTATTAGATTTAGAAAATTCATGCATAAAATATTTCATTGATAGAAAAATTTCAATTTTTATATAAATATCAACATAATTGTTGCATGTGACGACAATAAAAGAAAGGAATTACTCAGTAAAGAACTCACGATAAAAGTTGAAATGAAATAACACTGAAAACTTAAATACTTCCTAGGTATAAAAGTGGCTTAATTAAAAAAAAAATTAGCTCTCAGCAAAATTAACATAAAAGAATTTTTAGGAGAAAAAAAAAAGATTGATTGCAAGTCATATGAAACTCCAACTAAACTAAATAAAAATTTGAACACAATTAAAGATACAAGAAAAGTTGACATTAAATAGTACCGATGATTGATTATGAAACTAATTTATCAATCTCAAACCCGACCTAACATTATTTTTATTGTAATACTCATAAGCAATTTATGCATATATTAAAATAATCTCACCGTCTATCTACTTAATGAGTTCTCTTGTATCTAAAATGAAATGCTGAAAAAGATATGCCCACTATACAACATGAAATCATGTAAATTAAAGGTCATGCTAATGTCAATAATATCGAATCACTAATAGATAAAAGATTGACTCCAGGATATCACACACTATAGGGAGTAAATCTTCTAACATAAAAAGCAAAAAAATGTCTCAAGGTCAAGTGATGAATATGAATTGAGACATTCACTCTTGTGAGCTCCTGTGAAATAAAATAATAATAAAAGATTTAAAAGCAAACGAAAAGGACCTAGGAGAATATACTAACAATGAATATTCTATAAGCAATGCCAACAATCCAATATAACATTATCAAACCAAATATGTGGAAGTGGATAAGTATAAAAAGGAAATTAACAAGTAGTTAAATTTACCCTCAAAATGTACTCTCTCTCTCTCACACACACACAGATTAAAATAGTAAAATTGCACTCAAAATGTACTCTCTCTCTCTCTCATATATATATATT
>NW_018164816.1:141014-186070 GCF_001263595.1 Phalaenopsis equestris
TATATATATATAAATATATATATATATAGATAGATAGATAGATAGATATGGTCCATTATACGAGCCTCCAGCCATCCTAAATGTGTCTAACAATTCGAGTATCACCTTCTTTAGACCAACTATGTCAGAGGGGATTCAAACCCCCGACATGAGGGGTCTTATATCGTGGATGCCACCCAGCAGACCGGAGTACGCGGCACATAAATTCTTATTTTATGTGTAGCATACCCCGGCCTGTTGGTTGGCATCCACGGTATAAGGCCGCTTAGGCCAGGGGTTCAAATCCCCTCTGGCATAGTTGGTCTAAAGAAGGTGATACTCGAATTGTTAGGCACATTAAGGGTGGTTGGAAGCTCGAATAATAGCCTCTAACCATTCCTTTTAAACTATAGATACATACATACATACATACATACATACATACATACATATACATACATACATATATATATCTATAGATATAGATACATACATATATACATAGATATAGATGTGTGTGTGTGTGTGTGTGTGTGTGTGTGTGTGTGTGTTTGTGTGTGTGTGTCTATAAATGTGTGTGTGTGTGTGTGTGTGTATGTGTGTGTGTGTGTGTGTGTGCGTGTGTGTGTGTGTGTGTATATATAAATGTGTTTGTGTGTGTGTGTGTGTGTGTGTAAAAATACATTCAAAAATTAAATAAAAAGCCTAACAGTGCTGAAATACATAGCATCAGGTGGCTAGAGAGCGACCCAATTTGCTCTTACTTCTGCCTCTAGTTATAGACACATATATATAGATAGATACATATATATAGATATACATATATATATATATATATATATATAGATACATACACACACACACGCACGCACGCAAGCACACAGACGCATATAAATATATACATACATAAGGATTGTACAGGAAAAGAAGAGACAACAATAACACGAA
This sequence comes from Phalaenopsis equestris, assembly GCF_001263595.1. Classification (NCBI taxonomy): domain Eukaryota; kingdom Viridiplantae; phylum Streptophyta; class Magnoliopsida; order Asparagales; family Orchidaceae; genus Phalaenopsis; species Phalaenopsis equestris. The sequence continues at coordinate 141,942 of NW_018164816.1, forward strand.
GGCGGTTGTGTATCGAGATGGTCTTAAAAAGAAAAACATTAGATAATATTTATTTATATCTTGCTTCATTGGAATTTCTAGTTTTCGTTTCAAATGAAATTCGTAGAATTCATACTTTTCATATAAACTTTTAGTTTTTAGTGATTTTATACATTTTTATTGATTTCACTAAAATGATTTCCAGTGAGATAAAATAAACTATTCAATTTTAATTATGCATAACTTCTTTAAACTCCTTAACTTTGAGATACATTCCTACTTCAAAATTAGGAAATTTCGCAAAATCATCTGTGTGGCTTAAAATTTCTCACTATGAGGCTTGCCTCAATGCCTTTTTGAAAATTTTACAATGAGAGTTACGCCACATATAATATAAGGCCCGCCTCAAGGTATGTCTTGCCTCAATTCTAGTGAACGTGTGCAATTAGATCAAGAATTTTTCTTAAAAAAAAAAATAAGTAAAGTATTATTTATAAACATTTCTTGCTTATATATATATATAATTGAGGACGTAATTAAGTTGTTACTACCACCATAGTCATTATCTTAAAATTTAATAAAAATCAATATTAATTAAATAGAAGGAAGTTCACTGAGATTTAAGTTGAACAGGAAAAATGAGCGAACATACTTATAATTGAGGATAAAATGAGGGAGTAAGAAAATCATTACCGATGATTCCAATGAAGGTACGCTAAGTGACAAGAGTGAAGAAAATTTTTAAAATTAAAATTCTAACATTACTAACTTGTGATGTTCTTATCTCTATGGGGGACAACAAAATTGGAGGAGAGATGATTTGTACTGAGCTTATGTTAAATTGTTATGTTATAATGTACTATTTAGATGTTTGCATATGATTTAAAATTTGAATATTAACATCTTACTTCTTACTTTAAATAAATTATCACATTTATTATATTAGGATATTAATCTATTATATTTTAAAATATTAATGGATTACAGTGCCAATATATTATCTCTTATTATATATTTAAACTTGATACTTTTTTTCTGCAATTAATTAATTTTGAGTCTTACACCCCGCTACACAAAGAAAAAACACCTCAATAGCCAATTACACAATTTTAAGCATTAACTCAAATCTCTTTCATCACAGTCATTATCACGACTCTTATTTACCTCTACATCCTTATCATCAACATTTTCCATTTTCAAATAAACCTTTTCAGTCAAACTATCAAATAATTGTAAGAAATATGAATATTCAAGCTATTCAAAAACTACATCATATAACTTATAACTAACATTCCCAATACCTCTTCATTTTGTATTGCCTCATTTCAAAACTATTTTCTAAAACTCTATGATGAAATTAATGCATACAAAACTTTGTAAGCTTTCCAATGACCCAAAAAAGCTTTGTACATAAAAATCTCAAACAAAAAAAATAAATTAACTAATGAGTTAATTTACCCCTCTTAATAATATAATTCCCTAATTTATCCATCCATATCCACCACACTTAAGTTTATTGTTAAAAACTTCTTTATTGCTCTATACTTGAAACAATATTTCACTGGACTACTTATAATTTTATAAAATTTGTCATTAAATCTTCATTATATCACCATCAAACTTTTATAAAATTAGTCATCATAACCACTCTCATTTACCTTTACATCCCTATCATCAACATTTTCCAAATCAACCTTTTCGGTCAAACAATCAAATAGTTGTTAGAAATTTGAATATTCAAGCAATTAAAAAACTACATATAATTTATCGCTTACATTCCAGACATCTCTTCATCTTTATTGCCTCATCACATAATGATGTTCTAAATCTCTACAATGAAATCAATGCATACAAAAATTTGTAAGCTTTCCAATGATCAAAAAAAAATTTACAAAATAATCTCAACCAAAAAAAATAAATAACTGATGAGTAAATTTACCCTAATTAATAAAATAATTCCATAATTTATCCCTAAAGTTTCATATACACCACACATAATTTTACTGTAACTTCTTTATTGCCCAACACTTGAAACAATATTTCCCTATCCTACTTGTAATTTCATAAAATTTGACATTAAAGGTGCGTTTGGGGCAACGTCTGAGCCGCGGCGAGGCTACTGGCTGCGATTTACGAGTGTTTGGGATGGCGTCTGGGCCACAGCGTCCCAAAGTTTTGGTTAAACACGGGCCGCATTCGATGAATGCCTTTTTACGCGTTTTTATTGGTTTGTCCTCGACCTTAAGACGTCAAATCCCCCGTCGCTCCTCTGTTGTTCCACTCGGGAAGAAGGGAGATGAAGCCAAAGTTGTGTGTTCTATGCGAAGGAATAGTGGGCCTTGTGTGTAAGTAAAGGGAAGAGCTGAGTCGAGCGGCTCAGTTCTCACAGGAAGAATGAGAGATCAAATCGAGCCCTAACATGCAGAGAGGAGGCGAGGGGCTCCGTGTGAGAGGAGACCAAACCAAACCCTAGCATGCGGTTTTTTGTAAGGGGAATCCCAATTTGAGCCTTTTGGGAAAATGAAGGCTTAAGTTCTTTTTAAATTGTATAAATTATTATTTTAAAAATGTTATTATGTTAACATTAAAACATTTTGAATTAATAATAGCGATTATTTAAAAATTAATTATGTTAACATTAAAATTAAAACAAGGCAGAATAGAACCAGTCGGTCGAACAAGCTTTATAATGTGAGTTTAGGTTATAATTATTTTAATTTAATAAATATGCATGTTTCATTTTAAACATTGTTGTTTTAAAGTTAAATTTAAAATAAATAATAACAGAATTGGTAGATTCAAATTATGAAAATTGGAAGAACATTTTGAATTACAAGGATCACAAAGAGGGCAATCAAGGTAAGGTTTTTATGTTCTTAAATTAGAGATTTTAATTATTATTAGGAATGGATAGCATCTCTGGAAAACGGTGTGGTCGTGACATACGTCATTTGCACTTTAAAAACAATATTATCATATTATTAAATGTGATTTTAATAATATTTTTTGTTTTTTAAACAATCTTGATACTCACTGTTAAGTGAGATGTATATGTGAATTTTTGTACTGTTCTGAGGTTGATTTTTGCTTCTGAGATATTAAATATATGGCTATGAAAGTTCTTTTACAAACAGCATTACTACATAGGGGCAGAATAGTCATTTTTCCAAAAACAGCTATCACACAGTTATTTTCAAACTGTAAAAAACAATAAGTCTGTCAGTTTTCCCACAGCAACTTCCCCGGAGCAATTTCCTAGAGCAACTGCTGCAAATAAGTTTATTGGATAAGTTGCGGCTACCCTAAACAGATTCTAAATCTTCATAATATCATCATCAAAAAATATTCCTTAACCACAAATTTAACTCCAAATTTCATATCTTCACTTTATATGATAGATCAAAGATAAGTCTAATCATACTGATTCATAATGATCAATGCCGTAACCACTAAATTTGCAACCCATCTTTGTTGTACTTATTCTAACCCTCTATATTACAAGTATTTTATCTATTACTGTAGCTTGCCACTTGTCTCAATGGATATCTCATCAATTGGAACTATATTATCTGCATAAAGTGAAAAACAAAGAACCCTTAATTTAAATAAAATTTGTAAGCAGCTCCACAACCAATAAGAAAAGATATGGACTCAATGTTGATCCCTCTGGCCACTCCATGGTCAAATCTAACACAATTCAATATTGCATCATAAATATCATAAATTACTTAAGCATACCATTAACAAAAAATTTTGCCTTAGTGAACAGCAAACAATTTTGTGGTACTCAACTATATGTCTACTAAAAAGCAATAAAAATCATATGAAAAATTTATAAGTTATGCCATTAACATAGTCTATTAAATCTCTTGGTCAAGTTTCATACGTGCCACGGCACAAGCAGAGTATAAGATACTAGAGAAACTATGAAGACGATTGAGTAGCAAACCTCAGTAAAATCCTGATTTGAAATACTATCAATTGTTGAAGTCTCTTTCTTGTTCAAATTTAATATCTCCAATAAAATATCTGTTGTCTTCTTACCAACCTTATATGGTTTTGAACTTTCCTGTGTTCCTGCACATAGATATTTCCTTTTCGTAACTAAACGGTGCCATGATCCACAGCAGTTATCAGAAAAATGGGAGGGGAGAAGTTTACCAACAATTTGCACCAGTCTGTACAAGTCTTGTCTTTGACCAGCATTAGATATCCTTATTCGCACAAAGGAGCCAACAACTTTATCATTAAATGTTTCCATATCATCAAGCAAATCCTCCAGTAAGCTTCGGCGCAGGAAAATAAGAGTTATGTTATGAACATCAATTGCCGCAAAATCATCAACATTCATCTGTGGTTCTATCTCCTCAATTCTTTTACGGTTTTTCCGTCTCTTGTCAGAAACTACTTTTGAAAATGTGTCACCTTCTTCAACATCATCAGTAAGTTTATTATCAGTATCTGAAGTTTCCACCTGATTGCCATCTACCACTACTTGCGGTACCTCTTTTGAAAGAAAATGTGATTCAAGCAGTTTCAGCATTTCAAAATGACCTACTCTATCTTTCCCAAAAAGGTTTCGAAGTCTCAAATCACAAATAATTTGACTTTTCCTGCGAGGATCTCTAAGATTATATTTCTTTATATAGTCAAGGAGAAGTGCCTGAACATCAAATTGAGATATAAAAGATTGATCTTCATTCCTCATGTGACCCACAAGCTCCAAGAGCTCCATTGAAGCCCAACCAGTTTCCTGAGGCATTGATGTCCCTTGATCAACTGCTATTTCAGGATTTTTGTCAACAGGAATGGCCTGCGAACGACTTCTAACTTTCTTCTTTGACAAGATGTTGCTCTTATGATCTGAACCTTCGGAACTAGAACCCTGATCCTCATTAACATCATATAATTCATCAGACGAATCCTCATCAGGAGCAACAGAATATGGATGTCTGGCATTATTGAGCTCTTCAGATGTCAATGACAATTTTACTTTCCGATCCAACCAATAAGCTTTAAACAAATACGTGAAACTATCTGTATCATCAAAATCCAAGCCATCCTACAAAACCCAAACATTTAACAGAGCAACCGGTAAAAATATTGTTTTATCAAAATCCATATGCATGCAGGTTAGCAGCGTCTCAGATCAATGAGCAAAATACAGTTACTTCAAAAGAAAAGTTATTTATTCAAGTTCTCCAAAAGTATAAGAATTTCCTAACACTGCTTGGTATAACAAGTAGCTTCACAAAACAAGTAACTGATAAGTTTTGGGAAGTCTGAAGCACCAATATCAAAGAAAAAAAAGTTTACAGTGCAGAAACATAAGTTGGTATTACTTTCCAAGGAAGAAAGTACATAATCTTCTTTATTTAGTCAAAGAAATTGAATAAGTTATTACACTGAATAATTAGTACAACTTAAGAACATCATTGTCGGCCCAAGCTCAGACAAGAGAATGTTAATTTGATGGTCAAATTTTTTGTTTTCAAAAGCTATAATTTTTATCCTCGTTCAGTACTTTATATTGCTGCATAACTTCATAAAAGAAATATGCACTAATCTACCTCATTTTGATAACAAATGCATAAGGGTTGTGATGCACGACAAGCATATGAAAACTAGAAAGGATAAAAAATGGATTAAATAATAAAAAAAGAGGTAATGACTTTACTGGGAGTGCTGTGATGCCATTTATCTTTGAGCTACACAATTCACACTTGAAATCAAACTTCACCTCAACAGCAAGATAATATTACCCATCAACAACCATCCATTCTCAACAATAGCAACGAAGTATGGAGTCAAAATGACAAAATTAAGTCATTAATAAAAAAAAATGAGATGAAGGCAGATATAAAGACTATATACTCATGATAGAACTGAAAGTAGGAGTATATGCCACGTGCAACATCAAGTACCTCACTCTAAAAAGTAGCAATAAACCTAAAATAACCAGAACCAAGCAACCAATTCATCAATTATGGATCATTGGAATGATCACAAGGAGCATCAAAATCTCATAAGAAAGTAGCAATGTAAAACAACGCTAGGTCACCACTTCACAAAGAAAAAAATTCGTTTACATAAACAGCAGAAAAAAAAATTGGTCATATTTATCAATAGTGAATAGTACACCATACTGTAAAGGTCTCTGTGAAGGTATAGCACATGGCACATGATGTTGCACGTGCAATTTTAAACATGATGTAAAATATTAAATAATTATGAATAAAAATGTTTGATCCTAATTTAGAGAAAATAATGTCGATTTTTAAAGCCACTGTTTTATAAATAAACAAAAAATTAGTTGAGTTCTAGCATCATATCGGACAAATCTGGATCCTTCAGGTTCCTCATCACAAATCAAGATTTAAAATTACACATTTGGTTATTGAAGTGTTTTTCATCCAGGAAGTGAAGCATAAGACTCAAAGATATTTTGAAACATAAAACCCAAATTCAAAAAGTGTGTAAAAGAGAAGTATTGTATAAACTTTAAAGTGTGAAGTAAAAAGTAATATCTCAAAATCATAATATATTAGAACATTAAAAAATAACATATCAACATCCTAATAAAGTAAAAAGTAATAACTAACTCGAGGTAAGAAGTAACATATTAACATTCTAATATCAAATCATTAAAAAAATGCTTTACATAAACATCAAAAAAGCAAAGCTAAGATATAAAATAAATTACTAAAATAAAATCACATAGCAAGCAAATAAAATTCAACATAAGTCTCCATCACACTCACCGCATAATGGGTCACCATCTATATCAACATAAAGAAATATTTTTTTCCCTCTCATCCTCAAATATATCCATGTTCTACAATTCCTCATTTTCAATCTCAATCATCTTACTCTATTCTAATCAATGAAAGTTAATAAAAATATCAATTAATTTTTTTAAAAATAGTTGTGTTGATGATTAGAATTTCAGCTACATAATTTTTTATGAATATTTTTTCTGTTTATTTCTTACTAGCCAGTGTATGAGACAAAAGGGTTAATAAATAGGATATATTATTATTATTATTTAGCTTTTGTTAAAAAGAGGACATTTAAAAACATACCACACAATTGACATATATTTACATATCTAACACCTAAATTTATTGATACCGGAGTTAACACGACCCACGAAAATGCAAGACAAATATTATTAAGCAAATAATAAAAGATACAATCAAAACTTGAAACAAAAAAGAAGACAAGAAAATGATGACAAGACTAACACGATGCAGCTACTGCCTGAGGAGAGTATCCGTTGACGTTGGTGATGAAAGGGACCGGTGAATGTGGGCGGAAGGAGCAGCAGGTGCATGTGGTTGTTGGAAGGTGGAGCTGCATGGAATGTGGTGTCGGCTTCAACAGATGCGAGGGGCTACTAAAAGGGTATGAAGGGTGAGCTGCAGGAGTTGGCGGGCTGCTGAAGGTGCAAAAGTGTTCGATGGCCTGATAAGAGGTGCAGGGAGGGGAGGGGTCAACAGTTTGCAAACTGATGAAGAAGAGGTCGGCGGCTTGCGAGATTGGATCCAGAGTAGTCGACATGCTGCAAGGAGATGCCCGGAAGGGGGTCGACTAACTGCATGAGGAAGGAGGGGAAGTTGCGGCTCACTGGGAGGGAGGTGGCGGACTGCTACGGATGTTGGGGGAGTTACACTCAGCTAGAAGGCAGTGGCAACCTACTGGGGTGTGAGAACAGGCAAGTATGGTACGGTTGGTGCCTTAAAGAGGTAGGCGGTCTGTTGGAGGAGCAAGAAGGAAGTCTGCGACTTTTTGAAGTCATAGACAGAGGGTTGTGGTAACCTGAGTCGTGGAAAGGGAATTTGCAGCCTTCAGAAGTTGCAGACAGGGAGCTGTGGCAGCCTGGAGTCGTGGGAAGAGAGTATGCAGCCTTTTGGTATTGCAGACGGAGAGTTGCGATAACCTGGAGTCACGGGAAGAAAGTCGGCGGCTTTCTGGAGTCACAGATAAGTAGCTGCAATAAGTTGGAGTCGTGGAAAGGGGATTGTTGAGCTATGGAGTTGTTGTTGGGTGTCGGTGGATGCAAGACAAAGAGAAACGATATACATAATCACAACCTCGGATGAGTTAGAGCCATAGCACCTTCTTGTTATCGGATACAGCACTCAAATGGTAGAAACGTCGGCGATGAACTCTGAACTCAAAAAACAAATCAACTAACAGTAACCGAAGCAAGCACCACTAATAAATAATAGAGATTAGTAAGTATAATAGGTAAGGATCAAAATAAGAAAGGAAATAGAAAAGGAAGACATGGAATAAACAAGAAAAAGAAAAGGATATAATGTAAAGGGAAGGACGAGGAATAGGAGGGAAAACAGGAAAGGGAATATGTGGGCGGCAGATTCAACCCCTTTTGGCGGTCGACCGATCCAGCAGATCAGGACAACGCAGGGGTCAGTTCACTCAGCCCCCCAATCTTGCCCTGCATCAGTCTCGAGAATTTGGAGGAGTTTGAGTTCATTCGTTGAAGCATCTGAGTCCTCAAAGTATGGTGTCAAGTTTGTGTCATTGAACGTGGCTGAAACATTGTAGTTGCCTTGCAGGTCAACCTTGTATGTGTTGTCATTCAACTTCCGAAGTATTATGAAATGGCTTTCTACTCGAGGCTTAAGCTTCTCGAATGCTCATATTGGGAACCTTTAGTTCTCCTTGAAATGTCACCTTCTGGGACTTATTTGCACATGCCTGGTATTTACGGTTCTACTTAGCGATCTCCTTGTCAACTCCTCATGAAATTTTTGAATCTCGTAAACCCTCGTTGTAGCATATTCACAGACATCTGATATCGACAAGAATGGTACCAACTCAAGTGGTGTAAGTGAATTGCACCCGTACACAATCTCGAACGATTTACCTTCTATAGTCTGACTCAGGTATCTGTTGTAGGCAAACTTAGCTTTGGCTAGGATGAGATCCCACTGATTGGTATTCTTCCCCACAAAGGATCTCAGGAGATTTCCTAGGCTCCTGTTCACGACCTCTGCCCAATCATCATTTGTCGATGAGCTGATGAACTGAATTGACGTCTCTGTCAGATGTAATGATCTTAGGAATCCCGTTTAACCTCACGACCTCCCAGAAGTACAAATCGTCAGAATGAGACACATCCAGTCTCTTGTGGCAATAGTCGAAATCTGTCATCTTCGAGAAGCGGTCCACTACAACCATCACAAAGACCCTGTTTCTATGCGCCCTCGGGCGAGCCATCACGAAATCCATACAGATGTCCACTCATGGTGCCTCTGGTAATGGAGTGTACAAACCCACATTCTGCCCTCTTGTCTTTGTCAGATGCCAGATCCTACACTGTCTGACGTGACTATGCACATCTATTGTCAATTGGAGACAAAAGAAATGCTTCTACAATAGAGCAAGTCTTGTCCTTGCAAAAATAACCCGTTAATCCTCTATTTTGTCTCTTTTAAATAATGGTCTCTCAGTGAGCGCCTGGAAATGCACAATTGACTCTTGTGAAATAAGTAGTCATCTGCTTGGTAATACTGTCGAATCGGTTTCTCCTGACATTGTTCCCAGATTTCCAAGATGTCCATGTCTACGTCGTGCAAATCCTTTACGACCTCAAACCCCAAAACTCGTGTCTGCATTGTTGTAATCAACAAGTGACAAAGAATTAGTGCATCTGCTATGCGGTTATGGCTTCTCGCCTTGTGCTTAAGCACGAATTGGAATGATGCTAGAAATTCCACCCAAGTGGCATCTCGGCCTTTCAGTTTGTTCTGACTGTTGAGAAATTTCAATACCTCGTGATTTGTAAACAGTGTGAACTCGCTTGTCAGCAGGTAATGACATAAGTGCTCCAGGGCTTGTACAACGAGATAAAATTCCTTGTCATATGTTGAGTATTTCCTCATGGATTCATTCAGCTTTTCACTGAAGTAGGCGATGTGATGACCCCTTGGCTTAACACTGCCCCTATCCCCACATCAGATGCGTCACACTTTACCTCGAAGGCTTGATTGAAGTTTGGTAAGGCTAGCACAGGCGCCTGAGTCACTCTCCTTCAAAGTGTCGAAGCTTGTCTGAGCTATTGTTGCTCAAGTGAACTCCTTTCCATTTAAAAGTTCTGTCAAAGAGGTGGTGATAATGCTAAAGATCCAGATGAATGTCCAGTAGAGCGATGCTAACCTTAAACTGCCTCAGCTCAATAAACGACTGTGGCACGGTCCAACTTATAATGGCATCGATCTTTGTATCGTCCGCCTAAATTTCTGCATTTGTCACAATATATCCCAAAACGCACACCTTGCTTTCCATGAAATGGCACTTCTTTGGGTGGGCATAAAGTTCCTCTGCTCGCAATACCTCAAAAACTACCCTTAAGTGTTGTAAGTGCTCCTTTTTATATCTGGTGTATACCAAAATATCGTCAAAGCAGACAACCACAAATTTCCCCATTACATAATTCATCAACTTCATAAAAGTGTTAGGCACGTTTGACTAGCCAAATGGCATTATTGTCCACTCATAAAACTCATCTCGCATTTTGAAAGCGGTCTTCCACTCATCTTCTGGTTTCATCTGTATCTCGTGATGCCCACTGCATAACTTGATCTTGAAAAAGATGGTGGCTCCGTTCAACTGGTCCAAAAGATAGCCTAAACAAGGTATGGGAAATCGGTACTTGATGGTAATTTTGTTGATGGCTCTGCTTTCGATGCACATTCTCCATGTTTGTCTTTTTTGGGTACCATTAAGGTGGGGACAGCTTAGGGGCTGGAACTCTCCCTAACTAACTCTCTCACGAAGAGAACCTGCACCTGTCACTGTAACTCCTTATGCTTTGTCGATCTTTAGCCTGTAAGCGGGCCGATTTGACAATACTTATCCTGGTATGAGATCAATGACATGTTAAATGTCCCTTGGCGGCAGCAATCCCTCGAAAAGACTGTTGGTCAACAAGTCCTGGAAGTTGTGTAGTAGTGGTTGGAGCGGCATTGGTATTACATTTTCCATTTTTGTCCCCTCAAGTAGGACTAAGGCTATTGCTACTGACGCATCTTAAACTGATTGCAGGAAATTGCTTTCGAGACTAATGTTTCATCTATGTCACCTACTCTTATATCCTTAACGGGTAACAATAAGATGCGCTTCCCATCCTTCTTACAAGTATAGATATTCTTAAAACCATTATGTTGAGCCTTGCGGTCGAACTGCCAAGGTCTTCCCAGTAGAATAAGACATACGTCCATCGAGATCACGTCGCACCATACCTACCCCTGTAACTGATCGCCAATTGAGAACTCAACTAGGCACTATCGATCCACTCATATCTGATTTCAACTTCATAGCCCGGTAAGAGAAGACTGATAATGTTTTTGCATTGCTAATCCCAACCTTTTTACCATCAACGTGGATACTATGTTCTCACAACTACTATCGATTATAAGACCGCAAACCTTGCATTTTACCGTGCACTTGATGCGGAAAATGTTGTGCCTTAGCCATGACTGATTTATTTCTGGTTATGTCTGTAACACTCTCCATATAACTAACATTTCTCCTCCGTTGCCCTAGAGTTGAAGCTCTTCCTCAGAACTATCCTCAAACTTGTCATCCTCCATCTCCTCGGCAACGCTTTGGTCTATCAATAAGACAACTCGACTCGTGGGACATCTGGATACTATGTGGTCGCAACCAAGGCACCGAAAACTCTTTCTAGCATGCACTGTCCTCGAAAAATTACTATTTTCTGGCTTCTTTCCATTAGGCTCGATCTTGTCACTCCTGAATATTGTCTCTCCTGCTCCTGAAGTAGGATTGTTCGTAGCCATTGTTGTAGGTGATAGCATGAATGAGGATTGTTTCTTGAAGAATGTATGTAGTCTGGCCTGATTTTGTTGCCTTTCAACCTTTAAAACTCATGTTTGGACATCTCCAAGTGACAAGAAGAGCTACAATTGGACCACGTTGCTAATAATGGGCTTCAAGGCCCCTAGATATCGGGTGATCGTTTGCTCCTCTGACTCGACAAAATCACATTTCATCTGGAATTGATCAAACTACGCCGTGAATTCTTCCACTGAAAGATCTCGCTGGTACAAATGGTTGAGCCTCAAAAACATGTTCTGACGGTAGTAAGGTGGTAGGTATTTCCACTAAAGTTCCCTCCTCATCTTCTCCCGTTCGAAAATTTTATCACGGCCTTCTCTCTTCCTCTGCCTCTACAAACTTTCAAACAACATGGATGTGCTCTTTTTCAACTTGATGGCGGCCAACTTTACCCGTGTATCCCCTGACATGTTTTTATATTTAAAGATTCACTCCACCGATTGTAACCAGTCAAAAAAGTCATCTGGATCAATGCCTCCATCAAACTCCGGGAGATCCATTTTAAAGTTGAAGTCCCTGTGCCCCTCAAATATGGGCTCCTCTCTCGGGTTTCTTTGGTATTAAATTCCAAAATGGAGTGGTTGGTATTCCTCGTCGTTGGTGTCTTCTCTGTGGAAGGAGTTCAGATCTTCGTCCCTGTCGCCCCTTCGACTCTCTCGATCACGTTCGAGGGTAATTTCCCCTTTGGTTTCATCATCCATCTCTGATAATCTCTTTTGCAGGTGACGGATCTTTTGTTGTATTTCATCCCAGTTGGGGTTTGGTATGTATCTCCTTAGGGGCATGGTTAAAAGTTTGGGACCTACAGAAGAAAAGGGAAAAAGGAAAAGAATAGAATGAAAAGATTGGAAGAAAAAAAGAAAGAGGGAACGAAAGGAAAGAAAAGGAAAGAGAGGGGAGAGAAAAAAATTTTGGTGGACTAACCCAAGGATAAGACTAGGGCTAGTCTAGTTTTGATACCAAATGATGTCGGAGTAAACTTAACCCATGATGACATAAGACAAATATTATTAAATGGATAATGAAGGATAAAATCAAAACTCAAAACAATAAAGAAGCAAGACAATGACAACAAGAATAATGTGATCCAGCTATGGCTTGAGGAGAGTATCGGCATCGGCGGTGAGAGGGGGGCCAACCGGTGAATGTGGGCGGAGGGAGCAACAAGTGCGAGTGGCTGCTGGAAGGTGGAGCAATTGAGGTTGCAGTGTCGGTGGCAGCAGGTGCGGGTGGCTACCGGAAGAGTCTAAAGGGGGAGCTGTCGGAGTCAGCAGACTGCTAGAGGTGCGAAAGTCGTGAACGGCCTATTGGGAAGTGCAGGGAGGGATCGACAAGCTGCGGACGGATGCAGAAGAGATCGGCAGCTTGCAGGATGGGATCCAGAGTAGTGGACTGGCTGCAGGGATATGCAAGAAAGGGGTTGACTGCCTGCGAGAGGAGACAGGAGCGAAACTAACGACTCGTACAAAGGCAGGCAGTGAGCTGCTAGGAATGCAGGGGAAGTTGCAGTCAGCTGGAGGGGCGTAGCGGCCTGCTGGGATGACGGAAGAGGTTGGAAGTGTATGATGCGTTGCCTGAAATAGGTAGGTGATCTGCTAGAGGTGCGGGAAGGGAATCTGCGGCCTTCTGGAGTCGCAAGCAAAGAGTTGCGTCAACCTGGAGTCGCGAAAAGGGAGTATGGGGCCTTTTGGGATCGCAAACATGGAGTTGCGGTAATCTTGAGTAGCAGGAAGGAAGTTTGCGGCCTTCTAGAGTCGCAGAGAGGGAGTTGCAGTAACCTGGAATCGCTTGAAGGGGACTATTGTGGCTATGGCTATCAAAAAAGCTTCTTGAACATGAACAGCTTGTGTTCGGCTCATTAAATAGCTCGTGTTCGATTTGTTCATTAAGTAAATGAACTAAACAAGAAAGAAATTTTTGACCTTAACTATAAACTAGACGAAAACGAGCAAAGGTTTGTTTGTTCGTGTTCGGCTCAACTTGGTTCGAATTAATTAAATAATAAATATATAGTATTAAAATAATATTTATATAATAAATTTATACATCGAATTTTTTATTTTTTTTACTTTTATTTTTTTTTAATATTTTTTATCTTTTATTTTTTCTCCACAACAGTCACCCCTCCTTTCTTAGGTTATAATGAATTGAACTAACTTAGACACTGTTTGAGATAGAGTATATCATTTCTACATCAACCCACTAATGAAAGAAGCAGTTAAGAAGGAGATGGTTATGTGGGGATGCGAGCATTATCTTCTACATAAAAATTCAAAAATATTCTATCAGTTTCCTGTTAAATTGGTGTATGTGTATCTTGTTTTCTTTCACTTATTGTAGATCTCTTGTTAAGTGTTGCACTTTTGTTTAATATTCTTCTTATTTGTGTATCTGTATTTACTTAAACTTTGTTTCATCTCTTTAGCTTAGGGTCACTTACCTATTTTAACCTAGTTGGTGCATGCGTAGTTCGGAACCTTGGACCTTCAGTCTTACGACCCTGAGTTAAAGAGAAATTTTAAAAAAACTATGTAAAAATTAAAAAGAATTCATAAAGCATTAGGAGAGATGGCGCACATACCTCAGGAGGAACCACATGTGCACCGACCCAATGAAATGCCTCGGCCCCTTAGGGATTTTGCTAACCCTATAGTAGACGAAATTCACCAAAGCATTAAGACCTTTGCGTAAAAGCCAACATTTTTGAACTTAAGTCCGTCATCATACAAATGATACAAAACAATCAGTTTGGGAGGACACCATGTGAAGATTTTAACCTACGTTGAGCTAGCTTTCTAAAGCTTTGTGACATGATTTGCTATAACAGTGTCTCTAGCGAAGCCATTGGGTTGAGATTTTTCCCTTTCTCCTAACGGAAAAAAGCTAAATTGTGGTTAAATTCTCTCACTCCTAGGTCCATCACAACCTGGATCGAACTTGCTCAGAAATTCTTAGCCAAGTATTTCCCACCATCCAAAAAACTAAACATAAAAATGATATCACCTATTTTAGCCAATTTGATGGAGAATCAATTTATGAGGATTGAGAAAGATTTAAATGGTTGCATATGAAGTGTCATCATCATGCACTATCAAACTGGTTAATTATTCAGACATTCAACAACGATCTAGTAAGATCCCTTACATTGATCATAGATGTTGCTGCAGGAGATTCCCTTATGTCAAAACCATTGGAAGAGCCCTATTTAGAAATTGAGGGGATGGCGACGGATAATTTTCAATGGTCTTTGAATAGAGTGAATCCTAGGAAGGTAACCAATGTTTTAAACACGGATGTATTATCTATTCTGATCACGCAAGTAGCAGCTATCTCTGGAAATCTAGATCAATTAGGTTTAAATCCACCACAAGAATCACCAGTCATAAAAGAGAATACATATGACCAACAAATAGATACTAATGTGTCGCTCATTGAGCCCATGAATGTTATCAACAGTAGGTTTGACAACTCATACTCCAATACCTATAACCATGGCTGGAATAATCACCCGAATTTTAACTTGAATAACAATAACACAGGTGTAGGAAAAAAACATTGGGGAACTAGTCAAGCTATCCCTGTGTGGAATTTGAGTAATCAGGGCAGCACAAACCCAAGGCAGACTTACCCTCCTGGCTTTAACTCAAACCCTCAATTTAAGGATAAAAAGCTCACGTTAGAAGAAGTAGTGTTGCTGATGAGAAATCAACTGTAGAGTCAAGATGCGGCTATTAGAAACATAGAGAACAAACTAGGCCAAATGGTTAATTCTCTTAGTAATAGGGCTTAGTGAACTCTTTCTAGTTATACCGAAGTTAACCCAAATGAGAAGGCTAATGAACATGTTAAGGTTATAAAGTTGAGTGAAAGAGAATTGGAGGAAGTGATTAAGAGAGAGCCCGAAGAAGTAGAAGTCAATCATGAGCCTGAAAGACCTAATGAAAAATCATCCCAAGACATAAAAGACAAGCCTCACCTCCTAAAAACTTAGAAAGACCACTTCTACCATTTCCTCAAAGGCTTCAAAAACAAAAGTTGGTTCAACAGTTTTCAGATTTTTAAAGGTGTTTAAGAAGCTAACGATTAATATTCATTTCGTTGGCGCCTTAGAGCAAACGCCTAGCTACGTGAAATTCATGAAAATTTCAAACAAAAAATGTAAGCTAGCATATTGAGACTGTAGCACTCAGTGAAGAATGTAGCACCATTAGTCAGAAAAAGTTTCCTCAAGAAAGTTAAGGACCCTGATAGTTTTACCATCCCCGGTGTCATTGGAGGAAAATTTTGCGGAAAAACCTTATGTGATTTAGGTGCAAGTATCAACCTCATGCATTGTCTATTATTAAGAGTTTGGGATTAGAAAAAGTCCAACCCACTACTACGACCCTTTAGTCGGATGACCAATCACTTATCCTAGGGAGGTTATAAAGGAAGTTCTAGGGGTCATTTGGTTTGCTAAAAATGAAATGTAATGTAAAATGTTTGAATAGTATTATGATTACAATGTATTTAAAATATTTTCGAGTTGTTTGGTTCAATGTAAATTAAACATAGGATTTTATGTTTTTTTATTTAGTTTAAAGTAGATTATAAACAATATATTTACTTGGGTAAAGAGCGACGTGCAACAGCCAACAATAGGCATCGATTGCGACGACGGCAACTCTGGCATGCTGGGACAACAGACAGCGGTAGCCACAACTCCGGCTAGCAGCTACGATGGTGGACGGCGGCGAACTGCAGCGGCTGCAGAGGGTGAAGGAGGGCGACAAGGGCAGAGAGCAGCGGAGGGCAGCGAACGGCGCCGGCAAGCTTGGCAGGCGACAACTGGCTATGGCGGACAGTGGGCAACAACGACAGACAACGAACAAAGGGTAGCAAAAGGCGGGCGGAGGCGGCAGCAGCAGCGGGAGGCGGGAGGAGAGCAACAACTGCGGTCGACTATGACGGCGGGCGGTGGACGGCAATGGTTGGTGAACGACAAGCTACGGCGACTCACCTACAACATTTACATGAATAATGTAATTCAACTTCGGCCAAATTGGTTGAATTCTAAATTCATTCAAAATGAACTATAGTGTAAACTTCATATTCATTAAAATTTTACATTGAATTTGTAAATTTTCATACCAAATATAAAATTTTCTTATATATTAACAAAAGAATTACAGTACAACACTAATTTACTCAATCAAATGGCCCGTTAGTGAAGGCAGATAAATTTATCTTCCCAACAAACTTCATTGTTTCAGATATGGAAAACGATAAACAGATCCCGATAATTTTAGGCAGACCTTTCGTAGCCACAGGTAGGGCTATAATAGATGTTCGGAAGGGGGAGTTGACAATGAGGGTTAATGATCAGAAAGTGACTTTTAGGGCCCGCTTGGGGCAGTTATTTTGGTGTGGTACGGTTCCAAAACGCAGATGCACCTATTTGTAAAGCTCGGCAGGGTGGTTTATCCTAACAAGCTATGTTAAATGCGGATTGCAGATTTAACCCCGTGTCCCGCAAATTCTTCGTGATTTCAACCCTTTTGCCCTTTGTGTGTTTCATCTGTGGCTCCCTCGCATTTCTTCTATTCTAGGTTCTTCTCTCGATCGCATTTATTCTGCCCTAGGTACCTCTCTCGCGATTCTTTCGATTACTGTACTCTATATGTATTTCATGTGCTAATTTTTTATGGAATGGTTATCACATTGCAATTTGTTGCTTTATCATTTTTGGTTTATGGCTAGAGTATTGTGGATTTTGAGATGTGTTGATTTACCTCCTCCGATTTTACAATTTGTGATGGTGGATTTTGTCGTGGTGTTTGTGATTAAAATGGATGAAAAAGTGTGGAATGGCTTTGTCTTGCCACGATAGATGGAATGACTTTCTCTTACCCTTGCATTTTTACCATTATGTTTGTTTATTCTTCACCTCCACTGATTTTGTGAGTGAAAATTTGAAAAATGGATGAAAGAGGGTGTTTGCTTTGTTGATAGCAATATTTCAGTTGTTATGCATGTTTGGTTGTTTGTTTACATTTGCATGCACTGATTTTGAGTGGGAATTTGAAAACAAATGAAAGAGGATGCTTGATTTATTGATAACGATGTTTCGGGTGCCCTGTATGTATATGCCTCAATTCCAAAATATTGATAGCTTTGATAATTAAGTGAGATTTTGAAAATGTATGAATAAGCGAACATGATTTGTAGATAGCAATTTTTCGGTTGTCATGTATGTATGGTTATTTGTTTACATTTATATGCACTTATTTTTTGAGTTGGAATTTGAAAAATGAATAAAAGAGAGTGCTTGATTTATTGATAGCAATGTTTTGTGTTCCCTATGCGTATCTGCCTAAATTCCAAAATATTGATAGCTTTGATCATTGAGTGAGAATTTGAAAAATGGATGAAAGAGGGTGCTTGATTGGTAGATAGCAATGTCAAGTGTCGTGAATGTAATTGAGTCAAATGATGGGGTTTTATCGCTATTTTTTATGTTTGAGTGAGAATTTTAAAAATCGATGAAAGATGGTGATTGATTTCTAGATAACATTGTTTTGGGTACCATTTATGTAATTGTCTCAAATGAAAAATATTGGATGGCTTTTATTGTTACCTTTGATGTTTGAGTGAGAATTTGAAAAATGAATAAAAGAAGGTGCTTGATTTGTAGATGACAATGTTTTGGGTAAATTACATACAGAACGCCCAAAATCAATGCATTCACGCTTGCCATGATCAAACCATTGTGAATTTGATAAAATAGAGCAATATGGGATGGTGTTGGTGTTGAGGTGCGGTAAAGTGGGGTGGTGGTGCTGATTTTGATGTGGTGTGGTTATAGTGGTGTTGGTAATGTAGTGCTAGTTGTGTTGATAGTGGTGGTTGGGGAGTGTGGTAGTGACAAATTTGTTGGTTCTTGACACGTGAAACCTCAATGAAGGCAACCAAGTTTCTCTGTTTTTTCAATGTTATGGCATTTGAGGCTCTTCTCGATGATTTTTTTGGTGATATGTATATGTGACACACACGAGCTCGGTATTACGTGGTTTAAAGACCACCAATAAATTTTTTTATAAGATCTGTTGTCTTCTTGTAATAACAGATTTGTTGGTTTATACTATGTTCTCTGAGACCTTATAATTTCATAAAACTTCAATTGATTACTTCTACTATTCTTTTTCACTAATGTTGCATCTAAGGATTTGTGTTTTGTTGTTTTAAACCTTACGAAAAGATGAGCTCGACGACTTCTGATACTTTCAGAGCATTGTATTGCTACTACGAATAACAATATTCCATGGTTACTTTGCGACAGCCACATAATCACGAGAGACAGATTTACAGGTCTCCGAGGAGAAGAACAGAAGGTTGTGACTTCTTTAGGTAAGCGAATCGGAGTGAGAATTCCACCGCCGATAGTGATCAGGCATAGAGACATTCCTTGAATGAGTGATTATTTCGTGACATTAATCAAGTACATTTTAAAAACAACATTATCATATTATTAATTATTGTTTTAATATTTTTTTTATTTTAATTATCGTGTTAGTGTTTAGTGATGTGTTTATTTTTATTTTGTAATATTCAAACTGGATATTTTTTTCATGTATGAAATGTGCTAACAGGATTTGTTCTGTTATAAACACTATACTATGGGGCAGAAAAGTCATTTATTCAAAAACTGCTGCTACTAAACTGCAAAAAACAAATAGACAGTCAGCTTCTGGGCAGCAAGAAGAGCCAGCTTTTGAGCTGCAGTTTTTTAATAAGTTGCAGTTACCCCAAACAGACCCTTAATGTATTGAAATCTATTGAATACCCTTCTGATTTGGAAGATGACTCTTGCTTTAGACTATATCTGGTGAACGGACCCATTAAAAGCCAATTTGAGGAAAATTCTAAAGCTAACCCTGTAAAGCGGAATTTGATTAAAAAAGACAGTAAAGTCTCCAAGGATGAATTGAGTTTACTTTTAGAGGCAAGTCCTAGAGTGTATAAGGATAGGTTTGAAGTTCTTGATATCACTGACTAATCCAAACCTTTTATGCCATCTATAGAGAAGTTTTCTGAATTAGAAATGAAAGCCTTGCCCCGACAATTGAAGTAAAAGCCTATTTAAGGGAGACATCCACTTTACCCATGATTACATCCTCATAACTCAATAAGCTCCAAGAAGATTAGTTGATTAGAGTTCTGAGGACGTTCAGGAGAGCTTTTAGTTGGACTTTAGTTGATATTAAGGGAATTAATTCTTTACTTTGCATGCATAGAATCCTTATGAAAGAGGACCACAAACCCAAGCTGACTCTCAAAGAAGACCCAACCCATTGAAGAAGGAAATAGTTAAAAAGGAAATAGTTAAGTGGCTCGATGCGGACATTATTAACCCCATCTCAGATAGTGTGAGTTAGTCCAATCCATTGTGTAGCCAAAAAGGAAGGGGTGACTGTTGTGGAGAATGAACAAAATAAATTGAAACCTACTAGAGATATCACTGAGTGGCATATTTGTACTGACTATAGAAAATAAAAAGTTGCACTAGAAAAGACCACATCTCTCTTCCCATTTTAATCAAATGTTAGATAAGCTAGTTGGTCACCCACTTTTCTATTTATTATATGGATATTTGGGGTGCCATCAAAACATGATAGCTACAGAGGATCAATACAAGACTACTCTCAAAAGTCTTTACAAGGCTTTCGCTTTAGAAGAATACCTTTCAGACCGTGCAATACGCCTGCCACATTTAAAACTGCTAGATGTCCATTTTTTGTGATATGATTAAGAAGGTAACAAGGTATTTATGGATGACTTTTTGTTTTAACTCTTAATAGAGAGTTTAGACCCCCATATCATTGCATTCATTCCTTCTTATTCATGCTCTAAATACCAAAAAAAAAAAAACTCCTCTGCCTCGCCTTTTTGTTTTTCCCTTTTTGTATTTGAGTAGCCTTTCTGGTTGAGCTCAAGACCGAGAGATTCAAGAGCCCCTCGTCCGAAAGTGGCAGCACTAAAGCCTAAGAGATTCAAGGGGTTCTTGTTTTTAAAAGTTTGTTGCTTTGAAATCAGAAGTATGAAGTGTTGCAACCATGAAATACGAGTTTCAATTTTTTCAGAATTAGAGTTTCATCTCTAGCACATGTAACAAAGGGAGGAGAAAGTTGTTGTAGGCCTCATTAAAATAAAATCGAATAACAAATATGAAGCTTGGCAGCAGGTTCTTACAACGAAACAAAAGGTTCTAGTTGTTGTGGCTGATCCAAAAGGACCAGAAACATCTCTAGACGGTTGTTCAGATCGTATCTTATTGTAAACTATGGATAGGTAGAATCAGCTTTCTTTTCTAAAAAAAATTTCACCCCTGTTGTAGAAATTCTACTATAACGGCGAAAGTTTATCTTAAGAGAAAAAATATTGCTTTGAAATGTGAACCTCAAGTTGAATTAGATGCAAAAAAGGATAATAAAGGCTACATACATAAGAAATATAGTTTTTAAAAGTCAAATTATCATAGAAAGCGCCTAATAGATCAATTTGCTCAAAATCATTAGGATGTGCAACCATGTGAAAAAGTGTCTTATAAAGCTAAATGAAAGATATTAAAAAATATAAATATCTTTACAACAACAAAGAATCAGCGCGAAAATATGAATAAAATGATTAAGAGAATATTATATTTTTGTTGGCTCAATTCTAATCCTACAATTGATCCTACTAGCAGTAGTGATAGTATCTTTGTTTCACTAGAGAAACTCAAGGTCCTGTGGAGTAATTCTTTTTGAAGATTTGAATCCAAATTTTAACAATTAAAATCAAAGTATCCCACCAGCATCCCCTAAATAACATAAGAATCAAGTTTTATGGATATTAAAAGTTTTTTTTATGAGCATGGGATTCCTTTAAATGGTAAGAATCCATTCTTCTTCATCATGGAATGCTCCATTGCAGACTATGGTCGAGTACTAAGACTTCCAAACATGAATGAGCTTCAAACATGACTATTGAAGGACGAAGTCAATAGGATTACCAAGATAGTTCAAGAAATAAAAAGCATATTGGCACAAACATAAGTTTCAATATTATCAAATGGTTGGCAAGGCAATTAGAGGTCAAAACTTAATCAAATTCCCTGTCAACAATTCTAATAGAATGGAATTCTTTAAAATGTGCTTACGCGTCTAAGTTTAATAAAGATGCACAATGGTTATTAACAATGCTTGATGTTATTGCGAGGGATATTTAGGAACATCTTGTTATTTAAGAGGTAATAGATAATAAAAATGCATATAAGGTAATGTAGAGAAGAAAACATCCAATTTGGACTCCTTGTGCAACCCAATGTCACGGTTTGATGCTAAAAAAGCTTGGATTTGCCACAACACATAAATTATTTGATTAAAGCAAAAATAGTAAGCAATTTCATCTGCAATTATAATTGGATAATAAGTTTCATGAGACATTTTACCAATACAAACCTTATATTGGCCATTGTAAGAATTGTTGCTACATATTTGACTTGACAAGGCTTTCATGGAGAGAGGAATAAATTAGAAACAATGTTTAATTTTCATTAATGTAATAACAGAGCAACAACAACAACAGCAACAACGTCTTTATCCCACTAAGTGGGTTAAGATACATGAATCTTTGTTCTCCATTGCGCCCTATTGAGTATTATATTTTCATTTAATTCTAGTAAATTAAAATCATTTTTCATACAACATGCCCATTTTTAGGTCTACCACTACCTCTCTTGACATAAATCGAGTCTAAAACTTCTACTCTCCTAACAGGATCATCAAATGGTCAACATATAATGTGAACAAATCATCTACGAGTAAGACGACTCTGACTCTCTTTAATCTTGTCTGCCACTAGAGTTACACCAACCCTTTCATGGATATATTCGTTTCGCTTTTTTGACTCTCAATGTAAAGTCACTCATCCACCTAAGCATTCTCATCTAAGCAACACTTAACTTAGTTTTATGCTTATCTTATAAAAGCAAACATTCTGCGCCATAAAGCATTGCAGATCTCACCGCCATCTTATAATTTTTTTCTTTAAGTCTAAGCAGTACTTTTCTATCACACAAAAGGCTTGATGCATTCCTCAACTTCAACCATTCAACTTGAATTCTATTAATAACATCCTCGTCTATATCACCATCACTTTGAACAAAAGACACGAGATCTCAAAAATATTCACTCATTTTAATGATTTGACACCCATTGTTACAACTTTGTCACTAAATCTACTACTGCTAAAATTATATTCCATGTGTTCGGTTTTAGATTTACTCAAATGAAGTTCTTTAGACTCTAAATTAGAACTCAATAATTCGTGTTTTTCCTGAACTATTTATCTAGTCTTATCCACAATATCATTAGTGAAAGCATGCACCGAGGTACATCATCCTGTAAATGTCCAATAAAAGCGTCGATAGCTAAAGCAAAAAAATATGTGCTTAAAATCGATCCCTGATGTAATTCAACTGAAATAGAAAAATACTTGATCAATCCTCCTTCTGTTCAAACACAAATAACAACTCTAGTATACAATATCATTAAGGACTTAAATAAATGTCATATCAACACCTTTCTTTTCTAGAACTTTCCAAAGAACTTCTCTTGGAACCTTATCTTAAGCTTTTTCTAAATCAATAAAATCATATGTACATCCTCCTTACTTTCTCTGTACTTCTCCATCAAATCTCTCAATAAATGTATAGCTTCTATAGTAGACTTGCCCAGAATAAATCCAAACTGATTATGAAAAATCTTTGTATCACGTCGTAACCTATGTTTAATTAGGGTCTGTTTGGGGCAGCTGCAACTTATTGAATAATCTGCTGATAAGCTACGTGTGATGGTTATTACAATTTTTTTTTTTTTTTTGGAAAAATCAGACCGTTGCCAATAAGCTGCCACTGCGGTGTGAAAACGTTGTTTTCTGCGTTTTGAAAACGCATAAGCTGTCAAAACGCAGTTTACCCAAACAAGTCAGGTGCGTTTTCAAAACGTCACTGCACCAAATAAGCTGCCCCAAACGGGCCCTTAGTCTCTCCCTTAGTTTTAGTGTATGAATGAAATGATAGTACATGTGCCAAAAATTATGAAGAGAAATAAGTGAAAAATAAAAAATTAATAATAAAATACACGCCTCAAATAAATTTTATGTAAACATTGATGATGGTCATTTAACTCTTGAAAATTTGCGATCAAATGATGAAAAGATTATAATGAAAAATAAAATGAAGATTGTATTGTTGGATTATATGATAATGAAGATATTGATATTTATATTCTAAAATAAAAGAAGATAGTAGTATATTCATCATAAAATATGTAATAAATTGAAATTTAATGCTTCCTTTTATGAGGGTATTTATCATAATAATCTTAATGCATGAACAAAGAAAGAAATATTGTTGGATGAGAAAGAAAATTAATGAGATGGCTCGCATGAGAGTGATGGGAATGACAATATAGTTATTAAAAATCATGAAATTTCTTTAAATGATCTTAGTTGTGATAATGTTAATGAAGTTAATTTTAAGATCAAAAAAATCTTAACATAGGGCATTACAAGATTTCTTTAGAATTTAATTATGTATTAGATTACTAATTTTTATGTTCTCTGAACTCTAGATTTTTATTCTTTTTTTTTTTTACTTTGTGTGTTTTCTTGTTTTTCTTTTATAATTTAAGGTTATATTTCTTATAAGGTTTGTGTATTTTTCTAATTTTTCAAAATTTTATGACTTTTTTGTGTTTTCATTCAAATCTGCGTACTTGAATTGATTCAAAATCTATGTTTCTATTCAGTTAATGAAATTGCCTCAATTGCCAATATTTGTCTTTTAAACATTGCCTTTTTAATAAGAATGATGGTGTAAAAGGATGATTGTAATGAGCACTACTAGTGAACTTATGCTATAGCAAGTGCTGATATGATATAAACAACTGGTTCAGATGAATCAAAACAATTAATCTGTATAACCTCAATTAAAGTAGCAATAATAATTGAGGTAAAATTCTCTTTTTTTTCAAAAATGATTCCTTTGACATTTTGACCTTTTCATGAAAAAATATTAAGTATAATAGCCCCCACAAACTGCCATAATCCAATAAAGGCATGCAAAGTACACTAGTTGTGTCTGAGTTCTAATTTTCATTTCTTCCACAGAATTCCTCTTTTTCAACCATTGAAGTTAAATGATTCCCTATCATTATAGAATACTAATGTGCATGTTATTCTTTGACTTGAAACATATTATTACTTTCAGCAAAGTTCATTTCTAGAAAAAAAAATAGAAGAAATAAAAACCCCAATTAAACAGTAATAATATCAGTTGAGAGCACATGTATTAAAAATGAGAGTAAATCTGAAAGCACTGGATCAAAGGCAAACCTTCTCAAAAGCAAGCTTGTTTTGCTCTATCAGTGTAACAGTATTATGGCAACTCTGACAAAATCCACAATTTCCTCTTACACAAACGTATTTACTTTCATCAATGACGCATTCTTTGCAATAAGATGTTGTGCACGTGTAGCACATATAGTGAGCAGCTTTCTGACAGGTGCTGCATATATGACAACCTGTTATACAAAGACAAAATACATCAATATTCAGGAAAAGCATTCAAACAAAAAGGTCGTTGCAGTTTAAAAGAATAAAAACAACAAGAAAGAGTAGCATTATCAAGTTGGCATATCTTGAACTAAGGATTTTCCAGATATCAAACGACCAAAAATTACCATAGGAATCAAATTTTGACTAAAGAGGACAATTGGGGTAATTTTGGAGGCCACAAAAAACTGGATTTTGTTCTTGGATGGGGAGGAAAGAACTCAAAGATGCTTACAAACGTTATTAGAAGAAAACTTACGAACTCAAATATCCTACTATTAGATATCAATAAAAGGATAACAAAACCTACTTATAACAAAACTTTGACTACCACATTCCAGATTTCTGAATAAAATAGTTTTATTTATTTTCATACATTCGATTAACAGACAATCTACTTGAAATTATCCAAGCAAATTATCCTTCAGAAGCAATCAAGTCCCTATTTCCAACTTCGTGAAGACCTATCTATCCAGATGAATAAAAAAAGAGAAAAGCAATGCAAATGCTGAATTAGGAAGGGGAGTAAAGAAAAGGGAATTAGAACAGTACCGCAGTTCCATTTTCCCTTTGAACGAAAGAATGCATCGTCCCGATTCACACAAGTAGCATGATAAGCTTTATAACACCCCCTGCCGCAAAACTAACACATCAAAACAAGCATTAAACAAAAAATACCCAATAAGATCACGCAGAACAAAACCAAAAAAACCTCCTGTTACAAGCCACGATATTCGGATTCCTCCGATCGAAGCAAACAAAGCAGACATCCTCCCGCTCCTTCTTCCTCACCAGTGGTGCAGCCTTCGCTTCAGGATTCTTACGCGGCCTTCCTCGCTTCCGCTTTACAGGGCCACTGTCTACCACTTCCACCGTCATCGTGGAGTTTTCATCAATCGCGATACCGCCGGTATCACCCGTTTCTGCCATCGCGGCCACCACGCTATCATCTACAGCATGCATCGCCTCAAAATCTAAAGCCATACTGGCGGAAACCTCTTCAATTGATACGACTTCACCCGCGGGTTCAGAAACTGGAGCTACATCACAGGAAGAGGAGGAGAGAGGCGGGTCGGCCGTATTGGGAGATCCCCGCAGAGACTCGCCGAACTCGGCGTCCTCGAAATGAATAGAAAGTTCTGCCAGAGTTTCCGGTGTCTCGTCCTCGTTAAGAGCTGGCATCTCGTGGCCGGGCTGACTGACGTGAGGGTGAAAGTCGGCGGCGCCAAAGTCGAGCGCCGCATCGTTTTGGTCCATGAAGTATGATTAGGGTTTTGTAAAACCTGGTGCGCTTGAGAGTGATGAAGACGAGGGATTGGGCTGGGGCTCGGCTGGTTGAGCAGGAGAGAGAGGGAGCGCGAGAGTGGCGAAGGAAGGGGACGACGGGTGCGAAAGAGGTTGGAATTTTTCGATTTTCCGCCGTTTTTATTTTTTAATTTTTATTTTTATTTTTTCAAGTCTTGGCAAAATGGTCGCGTGCACGGGAGGAAGGGGGCGGATTACGGTGGGAGAAAATTTTGTAGGACCGACACGGATCATTTTTCTTTTCTTTTCTTGACAAAAGAAATGCAATATTTTTTAGGTGCCAAAAATGCTTGTTTGATTTGGTTCTAAACTTCATGTTAGAAACTGTTAAAAATCTAGAGTTTCATGGTGCTCTCATTCTCTGAGATTTATTTCTCATTTCTTGTCCTCTCTTTGTTATTTTTTTTCTTTCTTAGTTTTAGTTTTTGTCATTTTTCTTGAAGTGACGAGCGTCCTCTCTAGTCTTCTTAGAGCTTTGCCCTTTTTTTCCTTCTCTTCGCTCTTCTTTAAATATGTCTCTTCTTGGTCAAATTCCCTCTGGAAAGGGTTTTTAACATTAACCATTTTTAATGCTTCTAACTTGTCTTTGTTTTGTATTTGTTGATGATTAAATATCCTTTTTGGATCAAGAAGTTGAAGAAGAATCAATGCCTTGGAGTCTTGCTCTAGTTGGATATGAAGATGCCTTTTTATGGTACTCTTCTACAATTTTTAAAGAAAATGTAGAAGTTCAAAGATATTGTGGATCTCCTTTCTCTTTCTGAAGGATTTCTTTTCATTTTAGATTCTATTGTAGTGAAAATCTTGAAATTGACTTGATGGGCGGACCTTTTTCCATATATGTATACCATTTTTTATTTAGAGAATGGAGACATTATTTTAAATAAGTTAAGGAGGATTTTAGAGACGTGTTTACATGTATTAAATTTCCTAATTTAATTTATGATGTTGGTGGGTGTGTAAAATTTCGAAAGTAGCTAGCAGGATTGGTATCCCTCTTGTCTTTGATCCTCTCATGACAAATGGATCTAGGTTAAACTTTGCTAGAGTTAACATTTAAATTTACACAAATTACATTCTTTCGGATTCTATTAAACTATTTGTTAAAAGTTAAAGCATAGTCCAACATGTTCTTTAGGAGTGAAAACCTAATTTGTGTAAGGTTTACTCTTCTTTTGCTCTTTACTCTTTTGTTTGTTCTAGATCTCTTAATTTTCAAACTTGGATTGTTAGTTTTGTTGTTCGTGGCAGGAGTATAAGTAGAAATATAAGTGTTTTTTTACACAAAAAAAAAACAAACAAACGAACAAAACAAAAAGATAACTTAAATACCTTCTCTCACCCTCTTATTAATTTATGTTTTTTTTATTTATTTTGGCTCCTGATTTAAATAACTTGGCAGAGAATTCTTGTTGTTTCAAGTCTTCGCATGATGATATTGTTGTTTGTTTTGATGTTCGTCAAGTTTTGGATAATTTCAATAATTATGTCTCTCTTAATATCACTTCTTATATTCAGGTTATAGAATATAATTAAAAAAAAAAGGCTTGGATAATATGTTTTATGTTTTAATTAATAAGTTTGGCTCTGATACAATTTATATTGTTATTCCTTATGTTATTTATGTTCATAATTTTGTTTCAGTTCCTATTTTTGTTACGAGTGACATTTTTGTTCCTTCTTTGTCTTCTTCCCTTCTCGCCTTTAAGGCAAAAAAGTGAAGAGTGAAAGGTGGTGGTAATATTTTGCAGTAATTTTTAGTATTCTTGCATGCTTTACCCTAATATTTTGACTTGAAATGTGAGAAAGCTTAATATTGAAGCACTTGTATCTAATTTTAGGAAATTAATTAAAGAGTATGACATGCATATTTGATGTTTAATATCTCTACTCTTTCTAACTAATCTTCTTCTTATCATTTTAATAGGGATAATGTAATTAATTTTAGTTGTGATAATAATAATAAGATTCAAATTAAGTGGAACTTTGACATTCCTTCATTTGTTTATCTTGTCATAAAGGCTTAATTTATACATGGTTAGATTTTTATTCCAATTAAATTAATTTTTATGGCACTTGTGTTTATGGTGATAATAATTCCAATATTATGAAAGATTTGTGGAATGATATTACACTTTTAGATGATAGTATTAATGGTCCATGCTCATTCTTAGTAATTTTTCTTGCTTTCATAAATTGAGGATAAGATAGGTGGTTCTCCTCCTAACATTAGTAGGTTAGTTGATTTTAACAACTTTATTTTTCTCTGTTAATTACTAGAGCTTAATAATATGCCTAATACTTATAGATGTGTCGGCTATTTTTTTTTAAATATCGATTTTTAAATCTAAATTTAATAGATATATAATGTAATTTTAATTTTTGGGAAAATGGTATATATATATATATATATTATTTTTGGAAAACAATGAGACTGGATAGACCTCATATATCTAATAGTTTAAATAGTTGAGCATGATACAAAAAATGATATATTATCTCGAAGAATAAACGTATCACTTATTGGTAGGCTTAACTATCTAAACTTAAAAGTTTATGACTCTATTTTGGTCTGTGAAAGAAATTTATCCCCTATCTAATATACAGATTAGATAGGGCTTAAATTAATTTGGGTTCTTAATTCCCTATAGAGGCAAGCCCCTATAGTTAATTACATCTTAGATAATCGAAGTCACCTAAGAAGACTCTCGATTAAGATCAGGGTTTCGTCTTCAAGAATTCAATGTTTAGGTTTCCACTATTGCTTATAGGAAAAGTCAAATGGGATAGGTTCAAATAGGAACAGTTATTTCCGGAATCCAAATGAACGAAGAGGCGGAGATGCCAAAGATACAGAATAAGATTCAGTGACATCTAAAACTAACTTATGGTTTGACTTTACATCTTTGAAAGAGAAATTATGTGATATTTCAGTCCAGCAAGTTATTTAGATATTCGGGGCTTGTGTCTGCATGTCATATGTAAATAGCCCGAGAAAATGTGAGGATTTATGTCGTACCAGATGACGACCTTAAAATCTTAAAAATTTAGGACGTATATGGTACGATATAAAATTTTAGAAAGTACTAAAAGATAGTGTATGAGGATTTACGTCGTACCAGATGAACAACCTCGACGTCCTATAGGTATGTTATTTAAATCTATCGAGGTTCAGTTGAAGCTCCTCTCTCCGTCTTCAGCTATAGTCTCGATCGCTGCCCGGGGATGA
Source organism: Phalaenopsis equestris (assembly GCF_001263595.1). Classification (NCBI taxonomy): domain Eukaryota; kingdom Viridiplantae; phylum Streptophyta; class Magnoliopsida; order Asparagales; family Orchidaceae; genus Phalaenopsis; species Phalaenopsis equestris. The sequence continues at coordinate 171,979 of NW_018164816.1, forward strand.
ATCGTCATTTGATGGCTTAAATGTCTCATCCTGAAAAAAGAATAAAGAAAGAAGAAAACCATGCCTTGAACGGCCTATCCTAGGGTGTTATACAAACATGTTCGGAAAACAATATTTAAAAGTATGAGTACAGATGAATGTCTATAGTACAATATAGTAAAGGACAGGAACAATTGTGTAATAAAATACTATAATAGGAAAAGACTGAAAGAAAACTATGAAAGTAAAGTAAGATAAAGAAAAGAAAGACTATGTAGTAAAGAAATAAATACGCAGTAAAGAAACAAAACTAAAATAACTAAATGTACCTGGTTAATTTTGTTGATGCTACATAACATATTACAAATGCATGAAATAAAGGGGTTAGATAAACATTTGTAGATTATAAAAGAAAGGTTAAATGATAAGCATATGAAAATTTAAAGTGGGATATATGATAAAAAAATTTAAAGTGGGATATATGATTTTAATTTGGGGTTAGGCTCAGACTAGCCCTCTTTTTTTTATTTCTCGATCCCCCGGGCCACTGAAATATTGAAGTTAACCTATCAATATCAACTAGAGGTTACCAACGAATTACCCCTATAATTGGGCAGCCCTAGACCCTGTCATTCAATGGATGTGTGAATCCAAATAGTATATGGGTTTATCTTATTAAAGATATAATATACTCATGTGAGATAGTATATGAACTTATCAGGGTGTGGTGCACCTATATGTGATGTTAGGATAAGTGACGTATAGTATCTGAACTTATTAATCAACAGTGTATAGTGCGTTGATGTCTAATAGGTGGTATTTATTATGTAATATCTGAACTTTCAAAGAAATGTAATATCTATTCTTGTAATATCTATCATGTAGGTTGTGATGTGTAATATGCGATGTGTACAAATGTAGTATTTATCATGTAGGGTGTCGTGTGTAGTATCTATTGTGTAGTGTTTGTTGTGTATCTTGGTATTTATCATTTTGTGGATATAGTATCTGTTATTTTGCAAGTGTAATATTTGTGTAGTGTTTATTGTGTATCTATTCTTTTCCAACTACCAATTCTCAAGCCTTTCGAGGAAGGGTCAGGGCTACCGACAACTTAAGGGAGTGAAAGGGCACTCACTAATTGAATATCGATTTCATGTTTTCAGCTATAAGAAGAGCTGATCAATGGTTCTTTGCATCATTGCTTGTTACCCCGCACCTCGAACCTATAGGCCACTCTAATATTCCACATGCTTATCTACTAGTCTTTAAATGTTTTGTATAATGAAGTTGAAAGGGACGAATTTCTAAAAGGTTCATAACGTTAATCCTTTATTTTCAGATTTAATCTCAAGCCACGATTATATGTATACAACTGTTTCATGCCACACCTCAACATCATTAACCTCCTTAAATGTCAATCCAAATATGTCCTGCAATATATAAAAAAAATCTGAGAAGACCCAATTCACAGAAAAGTATTGTCTAATCTCTGTCATATTCAAATTAAAATACAGTTTTTCAGCCTTCTTAATGTAGTATAAAGCTTAACCGTGAAACATAAAAAAAAAAAAAATTATTTTTTCCTTTTATAATTTATGAACCACAAATGATAAAGACTGCTAAATAATCTTAGCATTTGAGTAAGATTTACAGAAAGACTCAAATATCAGAGATGTTTAAAAAATTTATGATAGTCTCAGACATCATTTTTCTCTTAGAAAGAGAGTGCATAAACAACAAATGAATGCTTCTTAACGTCTTTGAAATTTCAGCAAGTATTTCAACTAAAAGAGTTACAAAGTAAACAATCTTAACAAAATGAAAATGACCAATGAATAGCAGACTAATTTTGACAACGATAGAACCAGTGAAGTGGTATGGATGTAAAAAAAAATCTAGGTGTTACATAAGTAAGTAATTAAAATTCATAACCCTCAGTTGAGTGATACATAAGCACGAAATATTTAAAGAGAGTTAACAACTTCTCCTTTATGATTTGGACATTACACATACAAGTACTCATGAATGATTAAATATACATCCATCTTATACTTTCCATATTCAAATATATCCATGTTCTAAAAAAAACCTGTACATCTCATACTTTAAACTTCAGTTTATACATATTTTACATTATTTATGATCGGGGCTGCATAAAAAGGGTCAAGATGGCAACAATAAATTTTTCATATAACGAGAAAACCTTAGGTGGCATAAATGTGAAATAGTTTAGTATTGGGTTTGTGAATGTATAGGCATTAGGTGGTGTGTATGAAAATCTTTCCAAGCATATTTATATTCAAAGCAAAAATAAAATATGTTCATCTCCCAACAAAAGATATATAGCAGAATTATAAAAGGATGCAAGAAAACTATCCAAATCCGAATTGAACTAACGTTATTGTAACCAAAGAAGAATTTGTATACTCAACACTTCAATTCATTTTTTTTAATTTATCTAACACATGAACTTTGCTTTGCTTTTTTTTTGTTTTTTTTTTCTTTTGCTTATATCATCCAAATTTTCAAATTATATCAAAAACACCATCGGCTTATCACTTAGCAAGTAGAAAAGGCATTCTTATACATATATGAAATAACGAGTCTATCAAGGTTGAGGTTCACATATTGAATATATAAATACCGAAACAAGTTGTATGGTATATATACGAATCTACTCGATAAAAGAACAGTGAAGAGGATGAAAGCGCTCAAAATCAGCAAACGAATTCAGGTCCAACAAAGGGGCAAAAAATCGAACCACTAGAAAGAAAAAACCAAACCCAGCATGAAAGCTGGCTGAACCACCAAAAAGAAACAAAACCGAGCCCAGCATAGGGGGCCAAGTTTAACCACCAAAAAGGCAAAACGGAGTTGCAACACTGACTATTCAAAGTACCAAAGTGCCCCAATGTTTATACTCGAATAAAGGGCCAACAAGAAGAATAAAACCCAACCCCAATCAGTTAATCAAAGCACCAAAATGTCCCAATGCTTATGCTCGAATAAAGGGGCAGCAAGAAGAACAAAAATGAGCCGCGACAGTTATTCAAATACAATTACGGTTCCAATATATATTATTCAAATAGAAGCATCAACGATAGGAGCAAAAACTTAGCCTCAAATAGCTGTTCAAAACTAAACAGTACTTCCAACATATATTTGAATATGGGCTAGTAGGAAGAGCAAAACCAATTTATCAAATAAACTGCTCAAAGCATGATAATTCCAGCGAATTTACTCTCACAAATCTCATTCCAAGAAATCTATAAGAACAAACCGATCCCCTCCAATAAGCATCATATATCCATGGGTCTAGCTTTTTAAAAAAAAATAATAAAATTGTGCTTAATGTTCAAGAATCACTAATAACGTAAACCAAAAGAGGAGGTCAAATTCTTAGATTGATCTAGACAAATTTTATAAACTCGTTTGATAATGATCATGAAAATCCCTTGAAAAGGCCAAAGAACAAGAAGAGAAGAACTTACCTCCGAATGTTTCTAGAAGGTTTAAAAGAACTTAGAAACAGTAAGAAAAAACAATCTTCGGATCCCAATAATGAAAGAAGCTAATCCCGAAAGAAATTGACAGGCAACCGAAATTCTTCCTTAGTATACGAATCAGAAATATCCAACCCAAAAGCTTCCCTTGAACAACTTTCAAAAAGCGCAAAGCAAAACTCAAGCAAAAAAAATCCTCAAATCATTCAGACGAAAAAAAATGCTCTCCCTTAATCTTTTCTCAGAGGGGGTATTTATAGCCGAGGGAAGGAGAGGTGCTCATCGATGAGACTGACACATTTAGGCGGGAAAATTTGTTTGAAAAAGGATTATCGGCAAGGCTACCGGCGACGAAAGTTGGTTAAGACCTACGAGGAAAGAGATTATCAGAGAACCAGAAGAAGCTTCAAGAACCGGTCTAGAGAAGGTAGAAGGAGGAAAATGTTCGGTTAGGGCAAGAAAAACACAAGTGAGAAAGAAACATGAGTTTATATTTTTCTTTTCCTCTTCTTTTCTTTTTAAATTTACTGAATAATAAAAAATATATATTATTTCATTCAAAAAAATTATCAATTTATGCACAACTTATCTCGATTCGAAATCTTATCAATATATATGTCCTTTCCAGCCAAAATAGACATTCCGGACGCACCGACGCGACCCGTTTCGTCATCCAAGATCACCTAGACAAGTTCTCTGAATATCATACTAATTTAACTTTAGTTCACTCATGTTTTGGCAAAAGAAGTTATTTTGGTCCAATCAGAGCCGTTTAACGAACGGATTGATGATCGGTCCTCAACTAAACAACAACCATAATCAAACATATTGCTCTTGGCAGGAAGTCAAATGTTGCACACGTCGTGGGGTCCTCTTTATGGTTTTTCAAATCCCTATAGGAACTCAACAAGAGCGTCAATATGTCGGCTTTAATCGATTCAACTGGGCGTCAAGGATTAGAAATTGTCCACATGAAACTTCAAGGAGCAAAGAAATGACTCAAATTTCTAAATATTTTAGGTCCCGATCTAGTCCTCTATGAGAGTCAAATAGGAAACCTTAAGACTATATTTTAGGCTCTGGGAAGTGGGAAAGAAAGAAAGACCTCAAAATTGAGGTCAACAAAATGGCATAATAATCAACAAGGTTGCCCAATTAGATGTTTCTTGGATTGGACCTTTTATAATACTATTTGGTTGAATCATTTCTCTCTATATATATTTTTTAATGTTGGGCCCTTCCTCTTCAGATAATTTTCCTATTTTTATACATGTAGATATTTCTCATAGAACTTGATCTAGATTCATGTATAAAAACTTTTGGTGCTTTTGTCGTAATTTATTAGATGTTTTCAATGCTGCTTAGAATATTAAAGTTTGTGGTGATCATATGTTTTGTCTTCATAATTATTCTCGCTCTTTATTTTTCTAGCCATGATGACCTTCTTGGTGTCTACCCTCTTCAAATCCTCCTTTTTAAGTCGCCCTCGCTTAAAAAAGTCAAGGAAAAAAAGAATAAATTAAAGGGTGGATAAAGACTAAGAAGAAATAAAAAAAAGTAGCTACAAAGATATTTATATGAAAAATGTTCATAATATAAAATACATAAGAGAGGTCTACAGTAAGTCAAACCATGCTCAACCCGAGAGAATATATGAGAAAGATTCTACGGAAATACCATAATAACCAAACTAGAATACTAAATTACATGTTTTTTGTTCTGAGTTCAAAGGGACCTCCCACGATGACACATCCTCGTGGTCAATTATATCTTGGGCAATACCCAAGAAAACTCACAATAAGAGTTGTGTTAGCTTAAAATAGTCATGGAATGTAGGCAGCCAAGAAGATTTGTGCAGTCCCAATAAAGGGAAATCCTCTAGTCATTAGGGCATAAATAGACCACCACAAAAAGTGTGAATCACCGTAACCTGGCGATCAGACATCGCTAAGCTATGAGGGCCTACAATATGTGTCTATAAAAGACTTAACAAAGGAAAATATTATTCCCAAAGGAGTAGATTAACAAGTTGATCGAAGAAAATCTAAGATAGGTAGAGATAGACTAGTCGAGGGTCCGGGGACCCGTCCTCCAAGAATTTTGGGAACCCACACCTACTAAGTCATGAAGGTAGATGATCCAACCTTACTAGGAATCACTTTGTCATCAACCTATATGTTGTATCGTCCATAGCAATTTAATAAATTTGAAGTCAATAGAATGAATCTTCATATTTCTTATGACTCTATCAAGATAAAAAAACAATAAGAATGGGGATTAAACATGCGAAGGGCATGAACAAAAAATCTATAGAATGAACAAATAAAAAAAAACTCAACTAAAAAGCTATGGTGACTCATGAGCATACATTATTTATAGTATAGACTCTCTTAACTGGCAGCAAAAGTACATGGAGAAAATAAAAAAAAAAACACGACCTTCAAAACAAAGGTTAGTACAGACTATCTTATGTAAAGTATAAATGGATGTATCCGATGAAATGAAAGTTATGTCGCCCTTACAAAAAAATATATTAGTTTAAATATGATGTTGTGTATAGAAAATTCTTTCTTAATATGATAATATGCAAGTCTCAAACTTGGCGAAATATGCAGAATGCACACAATGTGTATAAAAACTATTACAAGCCATTGAATAATAACTTTGTTTGAAAATCTCCAATTCTACCCTATCCCTAATTCTAAATAAGGACTACAAGGTGAAACTTATGCATAAATCTATGTGCAAGACATGTAAGTGCAGGGGTTAAGGGTCTTCTCGTAAGATCCTAATAGGGTTATGAAGCTGACACTGTCTTGAAAATTTGAATGAACTAACTCTCATCATGATGAGTGACAAACTTTAACCAAACCTATATTTGGAACGATTTCACATTACTCATTCGAAAGAGTCAATGAGTAATTCTTGTTTCCCTGCTACTATCCTAGGTCAAACTAGGGTCGTCTGAGTACTACCACTTACATGATGACTCATGGGTCCTAAACCCATAAGTAATAGCATAAAACATGGTTAAACTTGAAAATGTAAGACCTTACGTGCTTGAACACACACAAACAATGCATAAAACATGGTATAAGGGATATGCCTCAGAAGTTAAGCCATAACAACACTAATACAAATTCCCCTTAATGAAGGTTAAAAGTCAAGTAAACATGAAAGATATGCACAAGAAAAGACTTTGAGTGATCCAATCATGAAGCCCAAAATGTCAAAGAAATGATAAAGAAATAATAAATGTAAACAAGGACAACTAGTTGCATGAATACATAAAATGTTTTTTTGTCATCAGAGAGAGGGAACAGTGGAATTTTGGAACACGATATCATAGAATAGTCTCAAATATACATAAATGAAATGAGGTGGCACTAAAGTATCAACAAAGAGTACCCTATGCTAACCCCTTTTGCCTCTTAGATAAAGGACATTTTTTTATAAAATGAAGCAAAGTTAAAAAAAAAATTCATTATTAATTATATATTTTATTTCATGATTATGATAGCCTTACACTTGTAGAAGGTATATTTATTGTGTATTGTTGTATAATAGAGGAAATGACAAACCCATGTTGGGTAGTGGTGCGGGGGTGCCCCGTTACATAAGAAACTAAAATTGGAATGTTCTCATTGGAATTTTAGAGCCCTATCTATATAAGGAGAAATCCTAGACATTAAAGAGGACTCTTGATCCATTTAAGCCTGTTTCTACTTTTCTTTGAAGACTTTTATATCGTGCCTTAGGGTTCCCTCATTAGGTTTTCTTGAGAGAAAGCTTCTAAGCTTTTCTTTTGAGAATTTGAAGAATTTGAGAGGGTGAAATATTTGAGTGCTTGTTTGAGGGAGATCGACAGTGCTTTCATTGTAAGGAGAGGATCATAACATATTTCAAGGAGATGAATTTTTGTTTGAGTTTGTATACATAATTATATGTTGGAATTCCTTTATTCAATGTAGTTTTCAGTGTTTTCTTCTATCATAAGTAGTAGCTAAATATTTTCATGCTCTCATGACTAGGATATATCCATAATCTATAGGTTTTACCTAGACATTTCTCTGCTCTATTATCTGAATTATGTTGAACTATTAATTTTTTTTATCTTCATTTACTTATAATCTAGTCAATTAGAAAATTTAAATATCTTGTGATTTAGGACTTCTAATAATTGACTGGAATGAGAAGTAGGTTAACACGTGATCACCAATTAAAATAGACATATTTGTTATTAAGAGATTATAAGCGAGATAAAGGATAAGAATATTTTTGGGAAACTTTGCAAGCTTAATCCATCTTAATTATACTATGAGCTTTAACACTTCCTATAACCTCTATAGAGGCTGAAGAGAATTTATCCTTGGTTTTACAACAAAAATGCAGGGATCTCTGATCCGAATTTTTTGTTGCGATAGATTGTGTAAAATTTAATTAAATATAATAAATTAATATTCAGATTCTATGCAAGCATTACATATCGTTATTAAGTAATAATGAACTTTCTATTTAAGATCCAAATATTGATTATATGGGGAAGGTTTAAATTGGAAATGACAAATTTCCCAGGAAATTCATAGAAAGTTAATTGAAATCACTGTCACTAATTTCAATTGTTGAGATGTAATCAAAATTAAATTTCTAAACTATTATCAAATCAAATATGCAAAATTTAAAATAACAAATATTAATCTATTAACTATGTTTATGAAACGAAGATTCTTATGTGAAAAAGTATCTTTCCCACTTCAATGAGGCTATGGTAAAATTAGATGAAATAAATGTTCATAATATGTATTTTGCCAAATAGAAGCAATTTTAATTATCTACCCTAATACAATGCATAGAAAATCATTGGCTAATCTCAGTGTTTAGTCCCTAAATCCGTGGCTAGGCTAGGAGGATACCGGCCTCCCACTCCAGAGCTCCCACTTACCTTCACCTGAAGGCTAGCTCTCACTTCAATTCTTAAACACTAAGATTGAATTAAAGATTTTAGTCTGTCACCCTAAAGGTTCTCTAATTCTACACCCAACAAAGAATATTTTCCTATTTATTTGCACTTAATTCCATAAACAATGTTCTCCTTCATAGAATCAAATGTGATTCTTACTATGTTGTAGAACTCATACTCCATTTCCCGGATCATATGTTTCACAACACATTTTAAAAATTCAATTGGTCACATCAAAAAGTAAATTAATTTTAGAGTTGAAAAATCATCACAATTTATTTTATAATTTAATATTGACACAATCATATTATCTCTTTTTTCGCTATATCTCAGAGTAGGGATAAAGATAGAGGGAACTACTCAGACTTCATGAGAAAGAAATAACAAAACACAAATTTCATATATAAAAGAAAGTTCATACAACACTAATAAATAAACAATACTTATCTGAAAAATTTTTCTCAAAGCAAATTCTTTGTAGCCTTTCTTTAGAAATGCAGGAAGAAGATATCTCTCACTTTTCTTCTTTTCCAACACTCTTACAGAAAGTTTCACACTAAATCTCACCACAAAAACTCTAACCTATGAAAACAAAATCACTAATTGACTCCAATATGGAAGTGGAATGGAATGATGTGGTGCGAAAAATGAAAGTAGAGTGAAAAACGTAGAGGAGTCCATTTTCTGATGAAATTCGGCCCCAAATAGAGCCCAAGGTCGGTTCTCCAAAAGGTGCCTCCAAAAATTCTTCAAAAAGGAGTCAAAATACATCGAACCTTTTATAAATGGGGTCTGCACCGCCTTTGGCGCCGTCGACTCTGAGTAAAAAATCTCCGCGTAAATTTGTTCTGCGCTGTTGGAGCTGCCCTCGGCTCTGTGACGTCGGCGCTGCTGGCGCTGAGCATTTCTTCAAAAACGTCATTTTGACTCCAAATTTCATCCATTTTGCTTTATTTTTGCTTTAAGCCCTAAAAATCAACAACCTGCAAGAAAATATCAGAATATCTTCCATTAAAGTACAATATCATAAAAAATAGGTATAAAATATGGGTCTAAAAATGCATATATTTTTTGTGTATCAAAATCCATCAAACTTACGTGTTACTTGTCCTCAAGTAACCTCTTTACTACATAAAAAAATATATGACTTATGATAAAGACCTTAACTTTTAGACTTCAATATTTTAGTTTTCGAAATATAATAGTATAACTTAAGAAAAATTCAAAACAAGTTCAGTTAATACTAAAGGTGTAAAGATATTCAATAATTAAGTCTAAGGTTTCTAATCCTCTATTTCTTTCAAGAAAAATTGCAATTTGTATATTAAAGTCACTTAGCAAATTCATATGAAAAATAAGTTTATAAAACTTTTTTAATAATTAAGTTAACATTCAAATAAAAAGTTTAGATATATAATCTTTTTTTTCAGGATCATTTTTAATCCCCTTTTTCTTTTCTTTCTTTCTTTTCCTCTCTTTTTTCTTATACATCAGGATTACTATATCTGGATAGTCTTTAATGATTTTGAACTTCACTATCTTCTTCTTAATGTCAAAAACTTTTTACATTTCTTCACTTAATAAATTTATATTAACTTAAAGATTTCATAAAGTGTAATTTTTTTCTTTTTACGTGAATCTTTTAAGATTTTTAATACTTCAAAAATACAAATTTCCTTTACTAAAAATAGAAAAACATAGTCTTATTCTCTTTTACCAAATATCTTAGCCTCTAGAATTAATCTTTGTTATTGAAAATTTTTACTTAAATTTACTATATATTTAGAAACATAAATATAGTTATCTGAAGTTAACCTCTAACACCAAAGGTCATATTTTGAAAATATAATTAAGTGAGGACAAATAAAATTAAGTAATTTCTCTCTTTCTAAAAATTTCTAAACTTAAAATTTTAAAAGATTTTTACATGAAGGCTTTAAAAATGAAGGGTAAAAGAAAGCATTAAATACATAAAAAAATTATACCTGTTGGAGATTCTAATTTTTGAACATAAATTTTGAAAATATTGTAGGTGCTAAAATGAAAACTACAAGGCTAAAAATATTAAATTGCACATAATACATATAAAATTTGCTGAAAAAGAGCTGCTGAAAATAACAACAAAACTAAACTAAATTGTAAAAATAAAAACAGTTTTTCACATTACAGTTTAACATAACATAATAACAAATTCTAAACAACATCATGACACAAACAATACAATCACACAGTACGAACACAAACAAACAAACAAAATAGATCACCAATCATCATCTTCGTCATCATCGACATCTAACTTCTGTTGTTGATATGGAGTATAAGTAGGGTGAACAGGGAATTAAACTATATGGTCACCCCTCAGGTATCTCACTAAAGCATCATCATAAGCAGCATCATACTCAAATTTCTGGCGAATCAGATCGTCAGTGTCAGCATTTCTGGCTTTTATATTTTGCAATCTATGATCCATTCTCAAAATATCTCCCTATTGTATCATCATCTGATCCAACAACTCACTGTTGCTGGGGTCACTTGAAGTAGGCCACTTGAAGCAGGCTCACTCGGGGTTCTAGAAGTAGAAGGAATATCCCTGGCCTGTCTTTTAGATCTCCAATCAACATGGGACTCATATGTCTTGATGTTTGCATGCCCAATAGGTCTCTGAGGCTCAATCCTCTCCTCATCAGGTCTAAAATCAACTTCTGTCTGCTCACAAGTGTGTAAATAAGAGCAGGGTGTGCCAATCCACCAGAAGTCTCTCCCAGAGCAATAGATCGAATGCTCATATAAATGATAGAGCCTACATTTATATCCATCACTTGCTGAATACAGTAGTTCAGGATGGCTCTATCCTTGGTCACTTCACTATGATGAGTCATTGGAATCATCCTTCCAGAAATAAAATAGTGTCAGACTTTAGATACTACATTTAACATAGAAAGAAGAAAGTTAACTTTAACTCCATTTTTTATTTTCCAAGCCCCTTTCTCACTAGTCAAAAAAAAAATAACTTCATCTAAAGCCTGATCTGTAACATAAAAAGAATGATACTGGCATCTATACACATATTCTATAGAATAAAACTCATTTATTTTCTTTGGAGTAAATTCTACCCTTTTTCCACGAACTAATACATAATCATCAGAAGCTTCATTAAGGTTGGCATAAAATTCCATTACAATCCTAGCTATCGCATCGACAGTAAAATAACAAAAATTTTCTCACTATCGAGTAATAATCAAACGTTCAACTTCTCCTCCCGGATTTTAAAACCTCAGTCCTGAATTATTTTCTTGCAAACTATGAAATCGAGCACTGGCGAGCACTGGCTCTAAAGTAAATCGAGCACTGGCTCTAAAGTTAACAAATCTCTGCTCGTTATATTCTACTTTCCTTTTGCTGGATCTAGGTACCATAAGAAATCCAGAAAATTTTGAAAAATCCGAATAATTTCTAAAATTCCAAAAATCAACATGTAAAACATTTTAAACTTCAAATCACTAAATAAGAGTTCATCACCAAAGGATTTTCTAAGAAATTTCTCAAAAAATTTCCATATTTTTAGATCCATGCAATGTGAGATAAATCCTTGGTGAAAATAAAAAAAAATTGGTTTAAAGTGTAGCTCTTACCCAAAGAAGATGAAATCTGAAGTCTTTTAGCCTCTAAATCGCCTCAAATCCAACCATAATCAAACCCTAGCCGCCCAAACCGAAGGTTGAAGATGACTTAAGCGTAAAAATGACGGCCACAGTAAAAATTGCAAATTTTTAGGGGTTAAAATCTGTTGTCGGGTCGAGGGCGTCGTCGGCGCTGAAGGCCCGAAAATTTCATATTTTTATTTTTCAATTTCCTATCGACTTACTCCAAAATTTTTAGTATTTTAAACACAATTTTTTGTCTAACAATAATTCACAAAACAAAACATTTCACCAACACGAATTTTCACAAACAACAACTAACAAACTTTTATTTATGAAAGTACACTTTTTACAAACACGATTTTTAATTACACAATCACACATATTGAAAAAACTAATTATAAATCAGCGTCAAAATCAAGACACAACACTAAATGCTGTCACAAACTATAGACACAATCAAAGTTCATAATTCTAAAGCAAAAAGCAAACTAAACCAAATTAAATCCACACAATTACACTAAATATATATAATGTTCTAAAATGGATAGAGAATTTAAAGTCTTCAATTATTACGCCTCTTCTTCAGTGCTTTCTCCTTCTCTGATATCTCTCATAGATTGGTAATGAGTTGTAGAAGGATTGGTACATTGGTACGAGAATTGATCTGTCGGATTTTCTTCGATCCACCCTTTTTCTTTAAACATCTGAACAAATCCTATCCGAACTAATCCTGCTTCAAAAGTTCCAGTTTGATCAAAATTTTCTTTCATTATCCAATCTAGGTGATCAAAAAGGTATTTAAGATCTCCTACTGCATTCATAGTACTCTGCATTCGTAATACTCTAAAGTTCTCATTCAATTTTCTTCAATTTCTTTTCCAAAGCATGTGAACTTCCAACTGTTGGTGGCTTCAATGGAGTTGAAGCACAAATCAAAAAGATGGTAGATGGATGCCCAAGTCCATAAATTGGTCCATTAGTAAGGATACCCATAATAGATTTAAATATAATAGACTCTATATCAACGGGTTTTTCCATTTGAATGCAGTAATTTAAAATAACACATGGTAACTCTACTAATTTTCATAGTAGGGAGTAATTTTGCAGCAATAAAGAAATGTCATTGCTTTAAAATTGGATTAAGTAATGAAGTGGAGAAACTAACATATCATTAATCCCGTATCTTCCACATATCACTTTCATCCGTTAGAAGATTATACACGTCTTGCATCAAATCTTGTGTAGGAATGAAATTTGTATAGTGACAGATTGGAATGTTGTCTATCATATACAATTCATTAATAATTGCAGGAGTAAATGATACAGCTTTACCTCGTACGAAGACAACACCTTGAGTAATTCCATGTAAGTTTGCATAAAAATCTTTTACCACAGGTACGACAACCGCAGACGTAGTGTAACACAAAACTTCCCAACACCTTTGCAAAATGATTTTATCAATCGGACCAGTAAAATTGATCACTCCATGATTAACAAATCCTCTTTCCTTGATCAATCTCCTCTTCATAATAACTTTATCGTATAATCACTGCGCGTCGAAACTGATAAACTTTCTTTTGCTGAAGACTCTGTACCTCAAAGTATTTCTAGAATTGGAAGCCATGGAATCCAAAATTACTAGGTGTCCAAGAATGTTTTTAGGCCTTTTGAAACTAGTTTCGGCGGTTATTATGAAGTGAAATCATGCCAAAACCAGTCAAAAGTCATATAAGACCGTCCAACTGCACTCGGCGCCGTCAGTGCTCCCGATTGGCGCTGCCGGCGCTGATGTCCGTTTTCTAAGGCGCCGTTGGCTCCCATTCTGGAGCTTTTCATTATTTATATATAATATATTGTGAAAATGCTTAACTTCTATTGTAATGACTCATTATGAAATGATATTCATGTGAAATTTCTATCTGTTCTAGTGTTTTTTTTTATTCTTCCACATGTATTTTATATCACTTAAATGGCCTCTAAATAGTAATACATATCAATATAAG
>NW_018164816.1:186143-208995 GCF_001263595.1 Phalaenopsis equestris
GATAGTTGAGTTGACTTAACATTAAAACTTCTTTAAATTGAGATATGTGTCCTTTATAATAATGTTTTAAACGATGCCCATTAACTTTAAATATCTTTCCACTGTTAGTATCTTTAATAAGGGCAGTTTCATAATGATAGACTTTAATCACTTTAAATTGTCCTAACCATCTGGATTTTAGTTTTCCTTATTGGAAATAATCTCAATCTAGTATTATATAATAGAGCCTCTTAAACAGGTTCAAAATTCTTTTTTATAATCTTTCGATCATGCCATATTTTCATTTTCTCTTTATAGATTTTTGCAGTATCATATGTTTCATTTCTAATCTCCTCAAGTTCATTGAGTTGCAAAAACCTTTTCTCACCAGCAACCTTTAAATTAAAATTAAATTCTTTGATAGTCCAAAATGCTTTATGTTCCAATTCGACTGGTAAATGACATGTTTTTCCAAAAAATAATCTATATGGGGACATTCTTATAAGAGTTTTATAAGCAGTTTTGTATACCCATAATGCAGTATCTAGTCTAGCAGACCAATCCAATTTATAAGGATTTACAACTTCTTCTAAAATGTAAATTTCACAGTTTGATATCTCTGCTAGACTACTAGTCTCGGGAAGATAAGTAGTAGAGAATCTATACATAATATCATATTTCTTAATTAATTTTTTGATTCTCTTGTTTGTGAAATGAGATCCTCCATTAGTAATAATTACTCTAGGCATTCCATATCTTGTAAAAATATTTTTAACTAAAAATTTAGAAACACTCTGAGCGTCACATCTAGGCACATCAATAGCTTCAATCCACTTAGACATATAATCAACAACAAGTAATATATATAAATTTCTAAATAGAGGCATAAATGGTCCCATAAAGTCTAATCCCCACACATAAAAATTTCAGCTTCTAATGTGTAATTTAGAGGCATTTCGTCTCTTCTGGAAATATTTCCTATTCGTTGACATCTATCGTATGTTTTAAAATATTCATTAACATCTCTAAAAAGAATAGACCAATTAGATCCAGCTTGCAAAATTTTATATGCAATTCTATTTATTCCAAAATGTCCTCCAAATTCAGAATCATGGCATCTTTCAATTATCTGTTGAGTTTCTTCATAAGACACACATCTTCTAATAATTAAATCTTTACATTGTTTATATAAATATGGGTCATCCAAAAAATAGTCTTTCGAATCATAGATAAATTTCTTTAATTGTGGATTCTTGATATCAGGTGGTAAAATGTTACTTACAATATAGTTTACTATATCAGCATACCACGGTACATCCATTTCATCAATACTATATAAATGTTCATCAAAGAAAATTTCTAAAATTTTATTCGTAAAATTAGTTAATATTTTTATTTCTATTCTAGACAAATGATCAGCTATTTGATTATCATTTCCCTTTCTATCTACCATGGTAAAATTAAACTCTTGCAATAGAAGTATTAATCTAATTAATCTTGGGTTAGCATCCTTCTTTTGCATCAAGTATTTAATAACAGAATGATTTGTATGTACTATACATTTAGTTCCAATTAAATAAGATCTAAATTTATCAAAGGCATAAACAATAGCTAATAACTCTCTTTCAGTAGTAGTATAATTAATTTGAGCATTATTTAGAGTTTTACTGGCATAATATATAACTTTAAAAATTTTGTCGTGTTTTTGTCCTAATACAACCCCAATAGCATAGTCACTAGCATCACACATTATTTCAAATGGTTTCTCCCAGTCATGTGGTACTATTATAGGTGCAGTGATTAATTTTTTCTTTAATAATTCAAATGTTGTTATTCATTCCTCATTAAAATCAAATTTCGTATCTTTTTTCTAAAAGTTGGAATAGGGGTTTAGTTATTTTTGAAAATTTTTTTATGTAGTGCATATAAAAACCAGCATGTCCTAGAAAACTTCTCACCCCTTGGTCATTATTAGGTGCTGGTAATTTTTCTTTAACTTGGATTTTTGTAGGATCTACTTCCATGCCTTTTTCATAAATTTTATGCCCATGAACAATACCTCCAACAACCATAAATTGATATTTTTCCCAATAGACTAGGTTGATTTTTTCACATATCTCCAAAACTTTTTCTAAATTATTAAGACATAACTCAAACAAAGTCCCAAATACAGAAAAATCATCCATAAATACTTCCATTCCATGCTCTATATTCCATGCTCTATAAAATTGCTAAAAATTAACATAATGTATCTTTGAAATGTTGCAGGTGCATTGCATAGTCCAAAAGACATTCTACGAAAAACAAATGTTCCATATGGGCTTGTAAACGTTGTTTTCTCTTGATCCTCTGGAGCAATTAGAATTTGGTGATATCCAGTATATTGACCGGTGACTTTATATATACTTAAAAATACAAGTGTTTACTACTGCTGCTAGAAGATTTAATTTCTCAGCAACGACACCAAAAACTTGAAAACGGTTATAGATTCGATAAAGATGTATATAAAATATTCAATGATGTTAAAGTCACACTTATCAACGCAAGTATACATATCGCTCAAGTAATACAGGGCTCTAATGGAGTCCTAGATATCGATCCCACAGGTAGTAATATTAGATGCTACGAACTAGGATTATAGAAAGTCAATACTTAATCACAACAATATAGTTCAAATTGCTTATCAGTCACTATAGGTAATTGAAATGAATATGTAATTTTAATAACTCTTAAATAACTTTAAATAACTAATTTAAATAACTAATTCTACTAGTAAAGTTCTAATGTGAAATTCAATATATAAGAAAACATCATTCTCCTTGCCAAGAAAATATAGTGAATAGATGAAATGAAGCAGTTCAAATTGTGTTGTGACAAATACGAGCATACATATTCTTTACCCATTGGTCCAGGCATAAAGAACATTGACTAATCCTATGCTTGGTTATGATTCTGCGGCTAGGCTGTGAGGATACCAACTCTCACTTCGGAGCTCCCACGTTCCCCTCACCTAAGGGCTAACATCTACACATCAACACCCAAATGATAGGACCGAATTGAGAATTTTAGTCTGTCACTCTAAAATCTCCAATTCTACGCCCGATGATTTTATTTCACTATTTATTTGCACCCAACTTCGAAGGGCTATGCCTTCCCTGAATCTTGGATGTAATCTTCACTTTAGTTGTAAAACTCAACATATTTTAACAAATCAATTAAATCAACATATTTTAACAAATCAATTGGCTAGATTGAAAGTAAATTAAAATCAAAGTGAAAGGATCATCACAATTTTTTTAACATTTTCATTGCTCAACCAATTCAAATCACCATTTCAAAAATCTTAAGACAAGGAGAAAGACAGAGAAAACTACTCAAAAATCATGGGGAAGATATGACAAAACTCGGAATATATATATATAAAAGCAATGTCATACAAACTACAACAAGTAAATAACATTTTTCTCTAATTCCTCCCCAAAGCAAACTCCTCGAAGTTCCTCTAAATCCCTTACTTTCTTTACAACACAGAATTTTTCTTCGAAGCGGCAAGGAGGAAGAAATCTCTCACTTTCCCTCCACTCTTACATCCACTCTTACAACTCCACTCTTACAATCTCTAGAAGAATTCCTCACAACCTAACCTTAAATGGAACTCTCTACACTACTTTGAACCTCTCTAAAATGATAAAAATTTTCTAAAATTACTGAGAGAGTCTTCTAATTTTTGGCCAAAAATGTTCTTTTAAAGTTATAGAGGAGTTTTCCTTAGAGTTGCCTAAGCATCCCTCCAAAATTCGTCCTCATCCAATGCATTGTTGGACATAACCGTCGATCTCGCGCCGCCGGCGGGCCTCTAAAATATTTGATCTGAGTCTCGAGAAATTCTCACCGTCGGCGCCCTAGTTCAAATCTCCACATTTTGGTCCTTATCGCTCCAAATTCGCTCCTTTTTTGCATCTTTTTGCTCCAATGACCATAATTCATCCTTCCTGCAATAAAACATCAAAAATACCCTTCTTTAAAGTGCAATATCATCAAAATCAGTGTAAAATAGGTATGAAAATCTCAACATATTTTTCTTTGGTCATATATCCATCTAAAAAGCAATAGTATTTGTTCCCAACCAATCTATCCAACATTTAATCTAGAAAAAGAAAAGAAAAGTGATCTTTTTTGGTGACCATATTTAGTTTTCTATAGTCAATACAAATTTGTCAACCAGTTACTTGTCTTATTGATATTAATTCTTTTTTCTCGTTTTCTTCAACAGTCACTCCTCCTTTCTTCAGAACACAGTGAATTGGGCTTATCCAAGCACTATCTGAAATAGGATATATAATTATAGCATCTATCCACTTTAAAATCTCTTTTTTAACAACTTCTTTCATTATTGGGTTTACTATTCACTAAGGATCCTCTTTAGGTTCATATTGTTCATCTAATAAAATTTTGTGCATACAAATTGAAGGACTAATTCCTTTAATATCTGCTAAAGTCCATCCAAAAACCTTTTTATACTTTTTCAACATCTCTATAAATTTTTGTTCCTGAATTTCAGTTAACTCAGAAGATATAATAACAGACAATGCAGATGACTCTTCTAAAAATACATATTTTAAATGGGCAGGTAATATCTTCAATTCAAGTTCAGGTGGTTTAATACTTGAAGGAATAATATTTTTACTATCATTTTCCAGCAAGTCTAATGCTTCAAGTTTGCCCTTAATATAATCTAAATCTTCTTCTTTTACTTCATTTTCAGTATAAAAAATTTCTCCTTGCTTTAATTTATCTTCGAATTCATTCTTAAACTGCTCATTACTTAGATAATCAGCTACTTTCATCCTGAAACATTCATTATCTCTTTCTATTGCAGGCTATTTCATAACTTTTGCTATATTAAATTTCACTACTTGATCATTAACTCTCATAATTAATTATCCTTTTGGTACATCAATTATAACTCTCCCTGTTGCGAGAAATGGTATCCCTAAAATAATGAGAATCTTTTTATCTTCCTCCATATCCAATACTATAAAATCTACAGGGAAAATAAATTTATCCTCTTTTATTAGCACATCTTCTATAACTCCTTTTGGATAAGTTATTGATCGATCAACTAACTGAAGAGTTACAGTAGTAGGGGAAATTTCTCCCAAATCTAAACGTGTAAAATTTGATAAAGACATAAGATTGATACTCACTCCTAAATCACATAAAGCTTTTCCGTAAAACTTTTCTCCAATCGCACAAGGCATAGTAAAACTACCAGGATCTTTTAATTTTTCAGGAAGCTTTTTCTGAATAATAGCACTACACTCTTCAATAAGTGCAACGGTCTTGTGATCTGTAAACTTCCTTTTCTTATTTAATACATCCTTCATAAATTTAACATAACTTCGCATTTGTTCCGAAGCTTCAACAAAATGAATATTTATCATTAACTTCTTAAGGATTTCCAAAAATTTTATAAATTGTTTATCTTTATTCTTCTGTTTCAATTTTTGAGGAAACAGAGGTAATGGTTTTTCTACAGGACTCTTTGTTTGTTCATGTTCCTGTTGATCATTTTCCATTTCTTCATTTTCTTCATCAACTTCAATTTCTCTTTGGATCCTTGTTTCAACTTCTTTTCCACTTTATAATTGAATAACTTTAATTTGTTCTTTATTTTGATCTTTTGGATTAACTTCTGCAGTACTTGGAAGAATTTCATAAGGTCTATTACTAAGTGCATTAGCAATATGTCCTAATTGATTTTTAATATTTCTAATAGCAGCCCCTTGATTCTATATTTATTTTCCCATATTCAATATTACTTCTTCCATCGTCAACTTCTTTTTCTTAACTTGTGGGTTAGGGTTGGAGTTAAATCCCAGAGGATAATAAGGTCGAAAATTAGGATTTCCTTGATTGTTCAAATTTTCGAATGGATTCACCGAAGTACTATAATTATTCCAACTAAAATTAGGGTGATTTTTCCAACCAGGGTTAAAATAGTAGAATAGGGATTGCTATTTCAATTATTTATAGCGTTTAAAGTTTGATAAGATGGTTGAGTATCAATCATTTGTCCTAGTGAATTCTCCTCTAATACTGGGGGAGTGGGGGTACTTGAGACTAATTCATTCCCATTTGATCAATCTTTTTAGAAATAACAGCAATTTGAGATGTCAAAATAGACATTGCATCAGAATCATGAATACTCGCAACTCTCTTAGGATTTACCCTTTCAGAGGGCCATTGAAAATTATTAGTAGTCATTTCTTCAATTATAGAATATGCTTCATCAAAATGCTTTGACATTAATGAACCACCTGCAGCAGCATCTATAATAGATCTCAGTGATCTTACTTATCCATTGTAAAATGTTTGAATTATTAACCAATCTGGTAAAGCATGATGTGGAAATTTCATAAGAATATCCTTAAATCTTTCCCAGGCTTCATATACCGATTCCCCTTCAAACTGACAAAAAGATGTAATATCATTTCTAAGCTTAGCGGTTTTCAAGGGTGGAAAATATTTAGTCAAGAATTTTTGTGATAATTCTCCCCAAGTTCTAATAGATCCATGTGCTAATGAATTTAACCATGCCTTGGTTTTATCCTTTAATGAAAGAGGAAAAATTCTAAGTCTAACAACATCATTAGACACTCCGTCATATTTAAATGTAGCACAAATTTCAAGAAAACTAGCAAGATGTAAATTAAGATCTTCAGTAGGTGATCCTCCAAATTGATTATTTTGTACCATTTGAATAATAACAGGTTTAAGCTCAAATGAATTAGCAACAACATCAAGATTTTGAATAGTCAAGTCAAGTTCATCTGCTGTCAGATTTGCATAATCTTTTAAAGGTATTTGTCGATTTTCATTTAGTAGATTATCTAAGTTATTCGCCATTTCTTGTAAATTTTTAATTTCTCCTTGCTGTTTTTGAATTTTTCTAATAGTACGTTCTAATTCTAAATCGTAAGGTACTAAACCTTCAGATCCAATATTTCGCATAAACAAATAAAACAAGCAAAGTAAAACACTCTAAGAAAAATATTTCTTTTTGGATTTTTAATTATATATATATATATATATTAATAATAACAATAATTTTTTATGGTATATATATTATCACTAAATTTTCTAATTTATCAAAACTATTTAATTCAACCGTTACCTTCCCCAGACAACGACGCCAAATATTTGATCCGACTTTTTTGTTGCGATAGATTGTGTAAAGTTTAATTAAATATAATCAATTAATATTCAGATTCTAAGCAAGTATACATATCGTTATCAAGTAATAATGAACTTTCTATCTAAGCCCCAAATATCAATCTTATGAAACACTCTAAGAAAAATATTTCTTTTTGGATTTTTAATTATATATATATATATATATTAATAATAACAATAATTTTTTATGGTATATATATTATCACTAAATTTTCTAATTTATCAAAACTATTTAATTCAACCGTTACCTTCCCCAGACAACGACGCCAAATATTTGATCCGACTTTTTTGTTGCGATAGATTGTGTAAAGTTTAATTAAATATAATCAATTAATATTCAGATTCTAAGCAAGTATACATATCGTTATCAAGTAATAATGAACTTTCTATCTAAGCCCCAAATATCAATCTTATGGAGAATGTTTAAATTGGAAATGACAAATTTGCTAGGAAATTCACATAAAGTCAATTGAAATCACTGTCACTAATTTCAATTATTGAGATGTAATCAAAATTAAATTTCTAAACTATTATCAAATAAAATATGCAAAATTTAAAATAGTAAATACTAATATGTTAACTATGTTTATGAAATGGAGATTTTTATGTGAAAAAAACATCTTTCCCACTACAATGAGGCTATGGTAAAATAAGATGAGATAAATGTTCATAATATGTATTGTGCCAAATATGAGCAATTTTAATTCTCTAGCCTGATACAGTGCATAGAAAATCATTGGTTAATCTCAGTGTTTAGTCCCTAAATCCGTGGCTATAAGAGAATACCGCCTCCCACTCTAGAGCTCCCACTTCCCTTCACTTGAAGGCTAACTCTCGCTTCAGCTTTTAAACACTAAGAATGAATTGAAGATTTTAGTCTGTCACCCTAAAGGTTCTCCAATTCTACACCCAACAAAGAATATTTCTCTATTTATTTGCACTTAATTCCATAAAATAATGTTCTCCTTCATGGAATCAAATGTGATTCTTACTTTGTTGTAAAACTCATACTCCATTTCCCGGATCATATGTTTCGCAACACATTTTAACAGTTCAATTGGTCAGATCAAAAAGTAAATTAAGTTTGGAGTTGAAAAATCATCACAATTAATTTTACAATTTAATATTGACACATTCATATTATCTCTTCATTTCGCTCTATCTCAGAGTAGGGAGAAAGATAGAGGGAACTACTCAGACTTCATGAGAAAGAAATAACAAAACACAAATTTTATATATAAAAGAAAGTTCATACAACACTGATAAGCAAACAATACTTATCTGAATACTTTTTCTCAAAGCAAATTCTTTGTAGCATTTCTTTAGGAATGCAGGAAGAATATATCTCTCACTTTTCTCCTTATCCAACACTCTTATAGAAAGTTTCACACTAAATCTCACCACAAAAACTCTAAACTATGAAAACAAAATCACTAACTGAATTCAATATGGAAGTGGAATGGAATGATGTGGTGCGAAAAATGAAAGTTAAGGAGTGAAAAACGTAGAGGAGCCCATTTTCTGATGAAATTCAGCCCTAAAGAGAGCCCAAGGTCGGTTCTCCAAGAGGTGCCTGCAAAAACTCTTCAAAAAGTCATTTAAATACATCAAACCTTCTAGAAACGACCGCCGCCTTTTGCGCCTTCGAGGCGTCGTCGGCACTGAGTAAAAAATCTTTGCGTTAATTTGTTCTGCGTCGTCAGCGCTGCCCGCATTGAGCATTTCTTCAAAAATGTCATTTTGACTCCAAACTTCAAAAATCTTCAAAAATGTCATTTTGACTCCAAATTTCATCAATTTTGCTTTCTTTTTGCTTTAAGCCCTAAAAATCAACAACCTGCAAGAAAACATCAAAATACCTTCCATTAAAGTGCAATATCATCAAAAATAGGTATAAAATATGGGTCTAAAAATGCATATATTTTTGGTGTATCAATCTGAAAGGAAAACTTTAGGATTTCTAGAATCTGAGTCACAGCAGTATGACTTTCATCACCTTTGAAAAAATTTCAAAACATAGTTATGTTTTCCAATAAAATTTTAGAAACCATAAAACTTCTACAACTTGAAATTCTTCAAACTTGACTTAGGATTTAATTAGCTAAAAATTTACTAATTAGAAAATTTACTAAGGGATCGATACAAGGATTTATATATAAATATAAATATAAATATAAATATAAATATAAATATAAATATAAAAGTCCTTGTTGTGTTTTTACCTTTTATTTGTCTATATTGTTATCTATTTTTGAAAAATAAAAAAATTTCAAAAAAATATATCATTTTTTAATTTGGTGTTTTGAATTCTTGTTGTGTGTTTTTTTTTTCTAATTAGGGTCGCTTAGTTGAAATTTCCTAGTTGCATGTGTAGGATTGGATTAACTAATTTAGCGTCATTGAACCTCAAAATCAAAAACTTATCAAAATAAATTTAAAAACCCAAAATGTAATTATAAATAGATAACCACTAGGAAACACCGTCTTAAATACCTTAGGGAGTTTGAAAAATTATTGGTAGAGAAAATTCACATGAGTCCCAATCACCCTACCGTAAAAGCCAATACATTTGAACTTGAACGAGCGATCATCCAAATGATTCCTAGTAACTAGTTTGTGGGATCACCTACTGAAGACCCAGACCATGGCCGAGATAGTTTCTTAGATCAATATGACACATTATAGCATAACGACATCTCTAATATTGTCATTAAACTAAGGTTATTTCCTTCTCATTTAATTATGAAGCCAAGATGTGATTGAACTCCAAAGCACCATGATCGATCATTACTTCGAACGAAATGGCCAAATATTTCCATCAATCCATAACTATTAAAAAAAGAATAATAGTTTGATAGAAAGTCCATTTATTAATCTTGGGAGAGATACAAAAAATCATTTAGGAAATGCCCACACCACACCCCACCTGACAAGTCAATCATTCAAACCTCTTATAATGAGCTGGTGCGGTTCTCTTATGTCCAAATTATTTGAGGAGCCTACTCATTTATCAAGGAAATAGAAATGAATAGTTTTCAAGGTCCGCCTAAAAGAGTCACCCTATAAAGGAAGCTAATGGGCATGACACAGATGTTCTAGCTACCCTAAAGTCACCATCATTTATAGAAAGTTAGACATCATGGGGATGAATTCAATGCCAAAATCCCTAAGTACTAGTGAGATATCCTATGGACTAGTAAGAGATCCTAATACTATTACTCTAGAGACCTTGAATTTTATAGGAAATAGGTTTAACAATAAATATTCCAATACTTACAACCCAAACTAAAAATTCAACCCAAATTTCAACTAGAGTAATAACTTTTCTAGGTATGGGAAACCAACAGTAGGGGGACACCCAATCCAATCCTATAGAAAATTGGAGCACCCATGATAATAGTAACCCAAGTTAGGCTTAAGAATTAGGATTCATGTCCAATTTTAAATCTAAATCGAAGAAATCATCTTTTGAGAAGATAGTGATACAGATGGGAACAAGTTATAAAGTCAAGCTACAACCATAAGACATATCGAGAATTAACTTGGGTGCTCCATAGTAACACTGAAGTAAATCTTCAGAAGAAGGAAAAGAGCAAGTATAAACAATGAGGCTAAGAGAGTTGGAAAACCTCCTTAAGAAGGAGATTGGTCTAATAAAATTAAATCTCGAACCTGAATAACCTAGTGAGAACCAATCCGAGGACCTAAAAAATCTGGCTCACCTCCTAGAAGAGTATAAGAGAAACCAACACCACCTTTTACACAAAAAAGCTACAAAAACAAAAGTTAGATAAAAATTTGTTTATGTTTCTAGAGGTTGTTAAGAAGCATTCCATCAACATTCCACTTATTGAAGCCCTAGAAAAAAATACATAGTTATGTGAAGTTCATGAAAGATGTCATGAATAGGATAAGAAAACAAAGAAATTTTGAGATCATTGCCCTAAATAAATAATGTAATGTTATTCTATAGAAGAAGTTGCCATATAAACT
This sequence comes from Phalaenopsis equestris, assembly GCF_001263595.1. Lineage (NCBI taxonomy): Eukaryota > Viridiplantae > Streptophyta > Magnoliopsida > Asparagales > Orchidaceae > Phalaenopsis > Phalaenopsis equestris. The sequence goes on from NW_018164816.1 coordinate 197,352, forward strand.
TAAGGACCCAGGTAGCTGTACCATTCTTTGTGCCATAAGACAAAAATTTTCTTATGAGGCTTTGTGACTTAAGGGTTAGCATTAACCCCATGCCTCTTTTTATTTTCAAAACACTAGGATTAGGAGAAGTCTGATTGGCCATATTGACCTTACAGTTAGTTGACCAATCTTTATCTATTTTAGGAGTGTGATAGAAGATGTTTTGCTAAGATTAATAAGTTTATCTTCCTGGCGCATTTCAATATGACTTTCCATGTTTAATCCCCTTCATATTTATTCCATATTTTGAATGAAGTTACACTTTAAAGAAATTGTTTTTTTCATGTCTATCATGTAGGTATACCAATCTGGAGCGTAACGGAGCATAAACGAGACAAAACAGAGCTAAAACGAAGCAAAATGGGGCAAAACAGTGGAGCTGCGCACAAGATGGCACTATAGCTCCCAGAATGGCCCCATAGCACCAGACATAGGCGCTATGGCACTAGGGACGGTTATTGGTCTAGTTTTTGGTGATTCCAAGCCATTTTGAGATGTTCTGAAAGCTTTTGAATAACTTGCACGCCCCATGGAGTGATTCAATGAATCTAGACACTTTGAAAAGCATTTAAATGAAGAAATGTCTCTTAGAATGAATGGATGTGTCTCTTGGATGAAGAGATGTGTCTCTTGAAGAAAGGAGGGGTTTTTATTTCTTTTTAAATTAGGGGTTGGCGCCTCTCATGAAGGGTAATTATGAAGTAATTAGAGGAGTCTAAAGAAGAAATTAAGAAGTGTTTTAGAAGGAGTTTTGGCGTGAGTTTAGGGAGATGTAGATTTCTTCATTTTCTGGAGAGATTGGAGAGGGATTTTGAGAGATATGAGTAAGAAAGTATGAACGGCGCATGGATCGGCAGGAGACTTTGTTGGAGAGATTTTTCTTCTTTCTTTTAGAGGGTAAAAACTAAGTATTGTGTTTTTCATTTTCTTGTAATTGTTGTAAACACTTTCTAATGAATTTTCTTTGATTTAAACGAAGTTTTTTTATTGTGTTTTATCCATGCTTTATAAATAGTTTTTATTACTATTTTCTTTTAATATGACATATTGACATGTGTAGGAAAATTATTTCATGATAACATTATTTTTATTTTGATGTAATTAGTAATATCTCCTTTGCTTCTTTGACATAACTTAAGTATCAATATGTTATATTACTATTTGTTGTAAGTGAAACTAAGACTCGGGAGAGCGGTGATCTCGCAACTTGAGTGCACTCACATTGGCAGGTTGGCTTGTAAAATAGTTTAGGCGGCAACACAACTTTTAAGGAAATATAATTTAATGATATATTTATATTAGATTCTTCTAGGTGACAAATAGTTGCATAAAACTAATAGAATACTAAGCATACCTATACACTCGAAAGAATGTATGTAGACATATGTTCCTTGTTGGCACATAATTTATTACTTAATTATATCAATCATTTTATTTCTTTTGCCATTATCTTCATTTTACTTATTTTTTTGCAATGAAATAGATGCATGTTAGGAATTTAGATTTGCTTAGATATTTTCTTATTTTATTAATATAATGGTATTTTCACCAGCTCTTCATTGACTCTACAAACTGATCACTTGTTGCGAAATATAATAACCCAAGAGGGCTATGATTTCACCCAACTAGTGGATACCACACTTCATTCTAGGCAGAGCCATTGCGATCACCTAAGGGAGAGTGCAAATAAATAAGGATATAAGTTTTGATTGGTATAAAATTGGTTAAATCTAGAGTGACAGACTAGATTCTTATCAATGTGACATAAGGTTTAGTACCCTGACGCTGGGATTCGGTCATCACGGTGATATAGGCTAGGGGCATCTAGAGGTGAGATGTTAAATAACACTGATGTGGAGTCGAGATGTTAAGGAATCGACCTTAAGTTAGCCAATGTTCTTTGTTAGGTATGCTCATATTTGCCACTGAGAACATTATATTTTAAGCATTTCATTCCTTCACATTATCTAGGTCATTGCACACGAAGGGTAGTCTTTAATATCCCAAAATTCTCCAAACTAATTTATCCGGAAAAAGTTATCTTTATATCTAGACAAGTTATCTTTAGAATTAATATTTGCATTTAGGAATAGTTGATTATCATTACATTTAATATTTGCATTTAAGAGTAGTTGCTAGAAAACACACCACCTTAATCAACCTTCCAAACTAAGGTCTGATAGTAGTAAACTAAACTTAGTCTAAGAGATTTCTTACCTCGATTCTCTGTGGGATTGATACTTAGGGTTTTAAAAGAACACCCTATATTACTTGAAACGTACGTATACTTGCGTAGAACCCTTAGTGTATGAAATATAAATTAAATTCTAAATTTTATAAAATATTATTTTCCACACTAACCGCTTAAATATAAATTGAGTCAAGTTTTTGGCCATCATTCGGAGCTTAAAAATCTACGTAATTGCGGGTTAGGTCAGCCATCTCCCCAACCCTAGCAGATACCACAAGAACTCCGTTCAAATCCACTTGGGTCTCATCATCTGCCATACCAAAGATAACAAATGAATCATTAACGGACAACAAAAATCATTTTGATCAAGAAAGAGAACATACCCATGCTCTAATTATGTCAGAGATCATCGACATTTAGGGATGAAGTCACCGTAATAGGAAAGGATCAACGTGCACGTGTGAGGTTTGATACCAAGCCAAACTGGGAGCTAGAGTGGGAGGCACAAATGGTGTCCTATCAGATGACCACACGATCACAATAGGAGTATCCACAACTACAAAATGAGCGTTCTTAAGGACCGCTCAAGAAGAGCAAGCTTTAACCGAGGGGGAGCCCCTCCACTTCTTCCCCACGAATTTCTTCTTTTGATCATTCACATGGAATCTCTCTCTTCTCCTCGGAAAAAAGCTTGCCCGCATAACAAAATTTTTTTCGGAATAATGGATTAGGATTTCAAAGGCTTATCCATCACAAGGACATCTCTTTCTGAGGAAGACAACCGAGATACAAAGGAAAATAAATATGAAGAGAAAACATGAAACATGAAAAAATGGAAAGACTACCCCATATTTATAAGTAATCACCGGCACAAAAGTAAATGAATTATTAATCAAAGAAGCTATTTAATAAAAGAAACTTTTGTTGAATTTAATTCTCACATATTTATCGCAACTTGCAACCTACTAATGCACGAATGAATATATGAACTAAAATATATAAGATCCAAGTACGCTGAATTAGATTAAACAATCTTGGATGGGAAACATGTTGACGAATCAATCCTAACAAGTGCAAAGAGCTATCAATATGCACAAAGCGGACAATCCAGTTGATCAAATTAAAATGGCCGACTGAATAAATAGACAAACGACTCACTAACTCAGAAGAGAGTGAAAATGAGAACAAACGAGTAATGATTCAACTATAGTAACAGTTATCTTGACAATTATAATGATCGACCAATAATAGTGATTTTCAAGTGCAATATGGATACTTCTACCTACTATAAATATAAAAACAGTAAAATGTAAATGCCAAACTTTTTAGAGAAACACAAAGATATATAATTGAAATTATAGTCGTAAGGCTTTTAAGTCTCTTTCTCTATATTTTTCTCTCATTTTCTCTTTATTTATGCTCTATATTTTAGGTGTGATTCACATATAAATATACGTTCAATACATACATAAAGGGGTGTAAAACAATGACCGACACACCGTCACTACTCGAACTCGACTCAAAAAATTTGAGTTAGGGTTGACCTGAATATTTTCTTAGTCGGGTTCAATTTAAAGAGTTCTACCCATTTATTATTCGGGTTGGGTTCGGGTTGAACCCGAAAACCCAAGTATGACTCAAATAAAAATGAAAGTTTGGGTTCATGTTAGCAGATCAAGCTCGGGGTCATGTTGGGTTCGGTATTTTTCAAACTCTTTATTATTCGGGTTAGATTCGGGTTCGGGTTCGGGTTGACCCTATTCGAGTCGAGTCATTTTCGGGGTTGGATCTGAACCGGACCTGGTGACCCGAATTAGAACCCATACTAATACATACTATCCAATTCTTATGTATTTACATATCTATTATCTAAATGTTACTACTTATATTTATAACATTAAAATCTTACCTATTATATAAAAAATAACATCATTTTAATTTTTGAAAATTGTAACTCATCGTTTCTTCAAAAATAGCTAAGATGTCGGTATGTAACAATTAAAATTTAGGTTTTCGAATTTGTAAAGACACAAGTGCTAGGCATGTAAAATCCTTCAAACTGAAAACCCAGTCGGACGTGTCCTGGAGCTGCGTGATCGAATCCGGACCCAACAAAGCATCGCTATTGCTTTTCGCCTCGCTTCACTCTCGGCAGCGGCTTCTTCTCCTGCTACAGCGCTTAAGCGGAGGAGAAGCAATATTTCGTTTGAAGAAGGTGAGGTGAAGAAGGATATATCACAAGAACTTGGCCAAAATCCCTGTTTTCGAGCCGCTGATTGCGAAGTTATTCTCTTGCCCTTGCGCATCTTTATCTATTTCAACTTTACCATCTCTCCACTTCTCCTCACCTTCTTACTCTGCGTCTCTCGTTGCTTGAAACGGTTCGAAGAAAAAAAGGATATATGCCGACTTCGTAAACACCTGTTTTCAGCTACTATATATACTAAGTTTTTCTATATTTATTGCGGCATTGATGGGATTTTGAGCTTACTTAATCGTTATGTACGTTATTGTATCCCTTTTTTATTCAATGTGAATTTTGTTGATGTAGGAAGATTGCGAGAACAAGACTTATGAATTTTTATAATTTGAAATTTTGATGATTCAGTACGGCAACAATAGTTGTAGAAGTTTGGAGGGTTGATTTGCATTGCCTCCATTATTTATTGGGATGAAAGGGTAATAGCAAACTTTAATTGCGATTAAAGGACTACTCTTGTGATTTTTTGTTCTAAAAACCCTTATTAAATTTTATATCAAGCTTTTAGTTCTGGTAGAAGCTATTGTTATCAAGCTTCAAAAGAATAATTTAAGGAAACCCCAAATGTTTAATATTTTTGTTGATAGCAGAACCAAAGTAATAGTTTATATGTGAATTTATAATTTTGAGCTTTTTCTTGTATCTCTGTATTTTAGTAACAGCTTCCGATGGTCAGATTTCATGTTATCTTCAACAGTAATTTGGCAATGGCGAACTAACCAAATACTTTGTAGGGTTTTATAATCAATTTCTTAACAAAATAAATCAAGTTTGATAAAACATAATGATTTTGTTTCTTACTATTTTCCAATGGTTTTTTTTGACTAAAAAAGATTAAGTGAGATTTTTATGGGAGCAAAAAAACTGATAACGCGGGGTATGTATTGTCGCTGCATCGCTTTCTTCTTTTTCTCCCAAGAATTGATTCTGTTCCATCCTCTCTATCTCTTCTTCTATAGTTCTCCCACCATAAGTAATACTTCCATTGTCGAGTCCCTAGCCCTTGATATGAAAAGTGGAGGGTTGCATTAGGTAGTCGACAATCAACGTTTTATAAAAAATTACAACATAATTCTTTTCAATCATTATATAAATGCTGGGCGCCCCCTGAAAACGGTGCGTTGTATGACCTAAATGTAGTGAAAAATGTGCAAGGGCTGCTATATGACCCGCCCAGGTGTAGTGCTAAATAAACAAATGTTCTTACATTACGGACGAATGTGGGCATAGAGTTAGTCCAAAATACTAATATAAAGATAAAATCTTGGATATTATGTATTCTTACAAGTAAATTATTGAAATTAGTAGATGTTATGGTTCATAGGAAGATAAACATCTTATACATTCAAGAAATTAAATTGGTCGGAGAAAAGTTAAGGAGATTGGTAGCTTAGGTTTTAAATTTTGATATTCAGGTAGGAGTCACAATAGAAATATTGTGTGTATTATAGATAAAAAGTTGAAAGATAATGTTGTAAAAATTAATATAATGGAAGATTGAATTATCGCCCTGAAGTAGTTTTAGATCTAAAACTGAATACATGGAATGTAATTTTAGTAGTAGTAGCTATAATAATAGAGTTGTATCAATGAGTGATCAAATTATTAAAAGGTGTGAATGTTTTGGATATCTCAGGTTTATTGCTCAAAGTGATGTGATATAGATGAGGATGTTATTAATAGATTTCAATTTGGTTGGTTGGTTGAAGTGAAGGAATGCATTAGGCCTATTGTGTGATAGAAAAGTACTGCTTAGACTTAAAAGGAAAATTTTATATGAAGGTGGTGAGACTTGCTATGCTTTATGGTGCAAAATGTTGGCCTTTAAAAGAGAACCATAAAACAAAGTTAAGTGTTACCATAAAATAAAGCTAATGTGATGTGTTTTCAATGTATCTATTATTTTAATTGTGCCAAGTGCTCCTCCAACTAGTTGTTTGATGAAATCAGCCTTCTTTTTAGTATGATTCATCAGAGTAGATTGTCTGTAACCTCCTTAAAATTGCTGCATTTAAAAGGTTCTTGATCTTGCAATTAAATAAATTGATAGTATTGTTGTGCTTTAATACCTTATGAATAATGATATATTAAATATACTGCACGTGTCAGTAACTTCAATTATAACTATCTCAATTGATGACCATCGCTCTCTTTATTACACATTATTGTAACTATAAAACCATGACCTTCTATAATGCCTAGTTGGAAGACATGACCAGGATAGCTAATTGTGTTGATCGCTCTTTTGATTTAGGTCTTATTATATCCTTTGAAGATTTAAAGTGTTCTTTATTTCCCTTTAAAAAATGAATGAACATCTGTCTCCTTAATTTTTTTTTGTTCATTAATGCTTGGACTTTTTTTTTTTCCCAATAGTTAAGGATCATTAAAAGCTAGTAAACCATTTTTTAAAAAATTCTCAACATTTTACTCGGAACTTACAGGGTGTGCTTTTATAGTTAATTTCCTAAGAACCAAACAAACATGTTGTAGATCCTATAATAGATTTTATAGCTTGCAAATTTTGCTGGGTTTCTACGCCAACATATTTTTCAACCATCCATTAAGGAACTTGACACAATACTCTCACTTGGGTAACGATTATGTGTTGTGTTTTTCTTTAATAATACAAGCTTATATAAAAGACAGTTTGCATATGCGATTCAACTTATCTTAATTCGAAGTGCTTGCGTGTAATTCAAACTTCTAAAATTTTGTATTAACCTATTGGTCTTTGTTTGCAATGCTGTTTCTCTTACCATCATTTTTTTTTTCCAATCATTGCCATGTTATAATTATTTATTTTCTCCTACTCTGCAATAGATGAATAACATTTCTTTCTATATTTTATTATAGTTTCTAAACTCATTTCTGATCCAGAATATTTTCTAAATTTATCGTTGTTTTTATTCTCGATGTCCTCTGTATGGCTAAGTATGACCCATATGTAGGTGCAGTTTGGATAACTTCATGATGTCCATTGCTGGTTTAACCTGTAGTCGTTCAAGTTTTTCTTGTTGTACGACATGTTTTACTTGCCCAAGTTCAGCATGTAGTTTAACTCTATCATCAATATATAAAGAAAGATTGAAGGAGAAAAGGAATTTTCTACTCATGAGAAACAGGTAGAGGCATTTACATAGTAATCTCACTTTTTCCTCGTTTTACTTTTCAACCTAATGGTTTTCCTGAAAATTTTTCTTCATAGTGCAGGAAGCACAGAAATATGCCACTTCAGAGAGGTTTAAACACGAGGCGAAAGAACGAAATATATGCCTCATTTGGTGATATGGCTGATAATTCTACAGGTAGTTTATCTCACATCCCTTTTTTATGCGTCTTATCGTTGTGATTTCTTTTATTTGTGAGTTGGTGTTGCATATGGCTTGTCTCCTTGGTTCTGACAAGGCAGCTTTGAGGCAAATTAATTCAGGATTATACATAGTACCTAGCAATTATAAAATTTCAACTTAAGAGCTTAATGCAATCAATTCAGTGATTTCAGTGCACTTTAAAACTGAAATAAGTTGTTTCTAGATAATACCATCTCAATCCTTTGACTTGATTGTTTCTGGAAAGATTTGGAGAGAATTCCTTAAGTATTTCATTTCAGCATTTATGTAGTGTTGATGCATCCTACGAGAGCTTCTAATAAGAAACATAATATAAAGAACAATGATTATAGAATAATTTAAATAGTCTACAGATTTATGGGTAGTCGGAGTAGTAATTACATAATAAATATAATAGCCTATGGATTGATGTGTAGGTAGTTGGGATCCTATGGATCAATCTGGTGATAATGGAAAAGGAATTAAAGTGGGCAGAAATCTTGGTGAGTTTTGATTTCAAGCAAATAAAATAATGCTAATATTTCACACTCCCCCTTAGGCAAACAAATGCAATCATTTATTCTAATACTGCTTAATAATTCTTAAAAATTGCACTTGATAATCTATTTGTGAGAATGTTAGTAAGTTATTTACTTGTACTTACGAATGAAGTGCGAATCAAATCACTATCAATCTTCTCTTTGATAAAATGTCAATCAAATTCAATTTGCCTTGTACAATCATGTTGCACATGTTATCATAATACAGCCTCATAGGAGCTTTTCTTTTAATTTTAAATCTTCAAAGATATTTTTTAGCCATAGTGATGCTCAGCTTGCCATAGTAAAGCTCAGCTTCTTTGGTGCCATATATCTACAATTAGCTCTGCCGTTAGATCCTGCTACCACATTTTATTTTTTTCTACTTCTCCTAGTCATAATTTTGCGTCCTTAGAATTTGCAATATTCTAAAATTGAACTTTGTCAATCATAGAGTTCGTATAATCTACCTCTTTGTATGTTTTAAGAGTCAAATCTTCCTAATTTTGAATATAATTCATTTGCCAAGGGTTCTCTTCAAATACTGTAGAATTCAATATACTGTCATAGGTTGCAATGGCTTAGGATTGTGCATGAATATAATGTTAAGTCTAGTGTGCAATAAGTATATAAGTTTTAAGGATTGTGTATGAATATAATGTCAATTCTAATATGTAATAAGTAGGCAAGTCTTCTTACTGATCTTTGATTAAAGATTTTTTCCAATTGTTGTCTCTTTTATTGTATCTCCAAGTTGTGCCCTCGACATATTGGCATCCTAAATTATCTATTTGCTTCATTAGATTTCATGTTAAGAGTGCAACTTCAATTCCAAGGAAATTTATTTGCTTACCTAATGTGTTGACTTTAAATTTTTGGAGCAATTTTTTTTCCTTTTAATTCTCTATACCTTAACTACGCTGGCAACATAAACTTGTAGTTTGGAGACATGCTTGAAGCCGCATTTCTCTGTTCTTCTCAAGTCAATATCTACTATAACAATTCTATATGGGGGCAGCTGTTGAGACTGCTTTCCCCCAATATTAGTTCAGGACATTTTTCTAAATAAGAAAAGCCCGCCCTTATGATAGCAAGTATGTTCCTTTTCTTGCTCAATTACTCCATTTTATTGGGATGTGTACATTCAGAAGGACTTGTATATTATTCCCTTTTTTTTTAAAAAGTATGAGTGAGATCGTTAAAATAGACATTGTCGAATTTGTTATCTCTTTTATTTTAAACAACAAACTTATTTTTGAACACATTTATATATATATATATATTTTAAAAAAGCCCAAGGGCAATTATATTAAAGAGTTAAGGGTACAAATAGGTTGTATGAGTGGTGGGCCCAAATAGACACCCAACCCACACGGTACAAAAAAAAAAAACCCAAAAAAGAGATGGTACATATAAGATCAATCGGGATGACCCAATTTAGTTATGCCTCTGTCTCTAGTTCTCGGAAGGGAACCAACTAACAAACTAGTGAGGCATGTACCATTGTCTGAAGTAACTAAAGTATCATTCATTAGATTCCTTAGCTCAAGTAGATCTCCATTCTTTTTCTTCCTCTTGGGAGTGTAAACCTGCCATTACTCATCCGAAGATTGTTGCTCATTCGGATGAGGTGGTAGAGCTGTAGTAGAAAGATTGCCAACAATTGTAACCACAATAGGTTCTAGTGTATTTGAAGTATGAGTTGTCGCCTCTACACCTGATACTTTCTGAAGATGAAGAGCTGCAAGGTTCTCTTGATTATCAGTCCGAACATTATCCTTTGTAGGTAAGGATCCTTCAGTACTGTTCAATAGGGTTTGAAATAGGGTTTGAAAGTGTAGGTTGCCCAACAGAGCCATCCAACATCACATCAATCGTATAAACAATATTGTCAGGAGGGGGGTGTCCATAGGGGCAATTAAATCAGACACCAAATCCTGTTCTGTTGTAGTTTTCTCTCCAAATAAAACAAATATGTCCAGAGCAGTAGAGTTAGACTCGTCTTTATTCACTTGATCTTTAGATTTCAAATTAAGATGGAGCTTATGACATTTATGAAGGGTATGCCCAAACATCTTACAATGAGAACAATAAATAGGTCTATGTTCTTGACGATTTGTTGCCAATATCCATTATGAGTTGTGCCCAACCAACCAGACTTCAGTAACATCAGACTTCAGTAACATCAGATAAAGTAATATCTTTTTCCACAAGTATTCTGGCCACAGAATGTCTGTTTAGGTTGAAAGTGAGTAGATCTAGCTTCATAGAGTCCCCAAGTATGATCTCAATAGAGTAAAGAATCTGATGATGAAAAAAGTGCAACTTGAAACCTGATAGACTAAACCATACCGATGCAGTAGGAGATTCACGATTAGGGTCAAAATCAGGAGACCACTTGAGTAACTTCATTGACTTGCGTGCAATGTTAGAATATTTTTTGGACAAAATCTGAGTGTAGTCTTCAGTCACGGTTAATTGAATAAACACGTCTTCCATCAATGAGCCCCATTTTTTACTTTCCTGCTAGTTTGATATCATCAAAATTTTTTATGATAACTTCCATAGGTGGGTGCACCCACGAAAATTTTCCAATAAGAGCGAACTTTAATTTCTCAGTCAGGGTTGAAATTTCTAAGTCAGAGAAAAAAAGTGCTGCTTTCCCATTTTTCATACTTGCATTCTTAGCAAAGGAGCAATCACCTGTACCATCACGACAATCCTTATAACTTGAGGAGAAGACAACCACCAACTCCACCTGAAGATTACCTACCACGTGGGCAAAGTAGGCTTTGCCAGGTTCAACCGAAAAAGAGGGGAGCGCTATCAGAGCAGGGAAATCCTCCTGCTAGAAGATCTTGATATAATAGCTGTCTGCGTAGTTCCGAAAACTCGGAAGGCGAACGTCGGAGTCAAAAACAAAGACGCAGACGCGAACCGAAGCTGTCGGGCAGGGGGAGGCGAATGTCGGCGTCGAAACAAAGGAGGCAGAACGACGCAGACGCGAACGACGAAACTGTCGGCGTCGAAATTGAAACAGTGAGATGCAGACGCAGACGAAACCGTCAGCTTTGAAGAACGCAATAACGACGCGAGCCGACGAAGCAGAGGAAGTGAGGAGCGGAAGCAGAGAGTCTACTAAACAGAGGCGAGGTGCGAGCCTTCTCCTTCGAGTGATAGAATCTTAGGCGACGAAAATTGCCATTTGAAACCCTAACAGAGCTCTGGAACGCCATTCTATATATACAGATAAATATATATATATATGTATGTATATATATAT